>NC_135314.1:58468404-58771481 GCF_048772815.1 Callospermophilus lateralis
CTACTGCTTCTATTATAATATGTCCTTATTCAACTATCATTACTAAAGATTATGTATTTTTTAGTGAGACCTAGCTTGTATCTTTTATTAGATTCTGAAAGAGTTCTCTACCCCAAAAAGATGAAGAACAATTTATTGAGTCATTCATCTAAGAGACAAGGAGATGTGATTATAGCTAACTGTATAAATATTAAGAGCTGCTACCATGAATAAAATATGCTTTAAAAAGGGATATCATCAGTACTTTAAATGAGGCCTGAAATCTGCAACACAGTACTTCTGTCATATCCTGTTGTTGTGTTATGTTTTTCATTACAATCTCTCAACGAGACTCATTTTCCATTCTAGTCATTTACACCTATCATTTACTTTGCAAATGGATTACTGCTGTGTATATCTTGATTCTGTCTGGTCTATCATTCTACATAATAAATGTATTTATTTATTTTTTTAGAGAGAGAATTTTTTAATATTTATTTTTTAGTTTGTGGTGGACACAACATCTTTATTTTTATGTGGTGCTGAGGATCAAACCCAGCGCCCCGTGTATGCCAGGCAAGCGCGTTACCGTTTGAGCCACATCCCCAGCCCTCTATATAATAAGTTGATAAGGCTCTATTACATTTAATGTTGTAAATTTGGTCTTTCATTCTTCTAGCCCATTAGAGTCTTAAACTTCAGTCTTCCATTTTAAGCCATTTTTTCTAGGTTTGTGTCAATCTTAGTTGGCTGTGTTAAAATTAGATAATATGCTGACTGTAAAATCTATCTCCTAATATGTTTTATTTGACTAGGTATAGCACATTGCTCTTTTTTTTTTGGTGGGGGGGATGCTTTTAATTAAGCCTTGCATTGGTTGACCAACCACTGTCCCTTACTGCTTTACAGAGTTTGGCTATACTTTTACATTTGTTATTTAGCTATTGAAGGTATTTGCCCTTACAACCCCTCGTAAATGCACTTATAAAGGACAGAGTTCATAGTCTTACTACAAGAAAACCACCATTGAACACAACAGTAGTCTTTTATTCTTTGTATTCTTCCCTTTTAGAATGATTGTTTAGCAAATGAAATAAATTGTAACCCAATGCTGTGCATATCTGCAAGTTGTTAATAAATATATCACAATTAACTTTTCTCAAATGATTTATTAAAATAAAAAAGTTGTAATTAAGAGTTTTTTTAAAAATAGTTTTTACTTATAAATGGACACAATATCTTTATTTTGACTTATTCATTTTTATGTGGTACTGAGGATTGAATCCAGTGCCTCACATGTGTGAGGCAAGTGCTCTGCCACTGAGCCACAACCTCAGCCTGTTATTATGAGTTTTTTAAAAAAGAAAACTTTGACATCTGAATCCTCTTTGTATCTACCATTCACTTTGACCTCACATTGTGATTTGTTTTCACTCCACCTGAAGTCCTCCTTGCATACTCAATTTTCATTGCCTGTTTTATACCTGCACACTTAATTCCTCTGCAGTGGATAGTGATATACAGTAAATGCTGAAAATTTTAATTCTCTACTTCAGTTTGGTAGCTTAAGATAATTTCATATTTGGAAATTATGGAAGTTTGTTTACCTGTAGTTTTTCCCACTCATAGATTCTCAGCTTCATTTTCTACTTTGATTTATCTAACTGATATCATTTACATGAACAGGGTACAGATTGTTCCTCTTTCTTATTTGGTTGGAATCCCTTCTTCAGATCCTGAGTTGGTGTCTTTGTGCTGCTAAAAGAAAGGATATTTAAACATATGACCTTTATGTGGTAACTCACTTCCTTAAGAGTTACTCTTTTTGTTACATTTAATTATAGAACACAAGTGATTATTTTACTAATTATATACTATTAAGTAACCATAAAATCTTTTTTGTGGAGGTTCGAGACTTTTTTTTTTTTTCTTAGTACCAGAACTGAATTCAGTATTGCTTTTTCTTTTCTTTTTTTTTTGTTTTGTTTTGTTTTGAGACACGGTCTCCCTAATTTGCTAAATGCCTCATTCAGTTGCTGAGGCTGGCCTTGAACTTGAGATCCTTCTGCCTCAACCTCCTGAATCTTCTGGAATTACAGGCATGTGCTACCATATCCAACTGGACATTAGAGACATTTTGAACAATATCTAATCAAATTACAGCTGAAGAATCTGAAGCCTACAGTGATTGACTTGCACACACTAATACCATCAGAGCTAATGCTAGAAATCTGTTTTTCTTAGCTCTCAGTTCAGTACTCATTTACTACCATACTGCTTTACTGGTAGGATATGAAGACATTAATTCTCAGCGTAGAAGATAGGAAATTTTGTGATTGGCGATATCTTTGAAAATCATGGTAAACAAAATAATAGTTTAAATATGATTGGGAATCTTAACACTATTGAAACGTCCATGTTTTTAACATGGAATTATTACTAAGGTGTGTACACTTGTTTTTACTGTTTTGGTTATTTTCTAAAATAATTTTGTCTAATTAAAATTGAACACACAAATTTTTTCTTTAAAAATCTGAACAAGTGAATGTATAGGGAATTTACTTTGAGTATTTAAAGAAAGGCCAATTTGTAATCTGTTTTGTTTTTCGTTTTGAATAAACCTTTTTAGAAAGATGAGGTCTACCTTAATCTGGTGCTGGACTATGTTCCGGAAACAGTATACAGAGTTGCCAGACACTATAGTAGAGCCAAACAGACGCTCCCTGTGATCTACGTCAAGGTATGTAAAAATGGAACAATTTCCCATTTTGGAAAATATTTGTTGTGAGCCAGGGAGAATACAGGATATTTTTAAATTGTATTATTGCATTTAATTCTCAGGGAGGAAAAACTGCTAAGGTAGATAATGCTAATTTGGTAAATTTTTGTATGGTTTTAAAATAATGAGATTTCACTTTTAAAACTTTCATGACACATATTAAAGGTATTCTGATAAATTTTAGTGAATTGTTCATAGACAGTTTTGGATTTTTATTCTGCTATCTATTGCTTATTTTCATTTAATTTCTGATATCTTTATTGTGCCACAGACCAAAATAGGAGCATATCATGTAGACTCACATAAAATTATATACTTATAAATATGTTCAAATTTAAGGTCTTATTGACATTTATAGGTACATTTATTGTATCTGTAGCAGAAATTTAAACTTTTGGCAATTTTAAACATTTTAATATATTTATTTATTTAGTATTATTTAATTTGGGGTTTCTAATACTGATACCATCTTACTTATTTAATTTGTTTTATTTGGTACTGGGGATTGAACCCAAGGGCACTTTAACACTCATCTACATCCCTGATCGTTTTAATTTTGAGACAGGGCCTTACTAAGTTGTCCTGGCCTAGAATTTGTGGTCCTCCTTCATCAGCCTCCCGAGTTGCTGGGATTACAGGTGTGCAGCACCACATAGGCCTTATAAAATGTTATTGTTGAATGTTTTTATTTCATCTTAAGAGCTGGAATTCTTTCAAAAAGAGAAACTTCCCCATTTAATCTTTTTTTTATTTTGGTTTTAGTAATCAAAACTAAAATATGTGATGATGAGGATTGAACTCAGTGCCTCACACATGCCAGGCTCTACCTCTAAGCTACAACCCCAGTCCCCCATGTACTTTTATCTGTACTCTAAAGTACAGTTTATATAAAAAGACAGGTATATATTTGATTCCTTACTATTATTTAGCAAAATTTAGAATTGGTTGGTTCCCTAACATCCTTCATAGGTGACTAGTTGGGTGTTTTCTTGTTTGTTTGTTTGTTTATACTATTTGATAGCTTCCTTGTTCTCTAGAATAGTGTTCCAGGTTCATTTTACACATTTCTTTTTCATACTTGGAATCAACTTTTTCTTCAAGGAGACCATGTTCTTTTAGTAACAAATGTTTTTAGATATTACAGTCTAAATGCTGGAGGTGCTAAATGCTATAGGGTTGGTTACTGCTTCTGGATATTTTTAATAAAAAGAGCTAGGAGATGTGGGTAATTTTTTCAAAGATATAACACATCTGTTTTTCTCCCCCAAGGGTAAATACACAATAAATTCATATTGATACTTCCAATTAAAATTGAGGGTTTTTAAAAATCATATCTTTTTAAAAAAATATTATTGGTTCTTTTTAGTTTTACATGACATCAGAGTCTATTTTTTTAAACCCTGATAATCTTCCACATTTAACACTGAAAATTTCACTTCTCAATGACAGAATTATAATCACCCACTTATTAGCACCTCTAGCTGACAATAATGTAAGATCTCTTTGAAGCATTTTTTAACCTCCCATTCAATCCCATTAGGAATTAACCAAGGTATCTGTTTTAAAGCAACATTGAAGAACTCTCTGTGTGATTATACCCCATTAAGCTTTGTAATTTCATTTTACTGTTATTATAGTTGTAATTTTAAAATGCTAAATTAATTTTACTTTTAAATTAACATTTACATGTTTTAATATTTACATGCTTTCAAAGTACAAAATATGTTCAAAGAAGTTCAACTTTTATGTGTTCCTTCTACCAGTTAAATGGTCTTAAATATTTTAAAACAGTTTATTATATCATTTTAAAAAACAAGCAGTGTGAAATTATTTTACCCAATTCTAGTCCCTTTTTCTCTAAATGTATAAATTTTCCTTTTTGGGGGGTGGGGTGGGGTATAAAAATACATCCTGGAGATCTCTTTTATATTTTCCTGGATTGAAAAATATATCCTGGAGATCACTCCATATTTTCATATTTTGCCAGCATATAGTTGGGCTTCATCTCTGACATTCTATCTTTAAAAAATAAAATAAAATTGTGCATATTGAAGTTGACATACCGGAAAGAAATCTCGTACTTGTTTCTCCTCCTTGTGAAAAAAAAGGAATTATTCTTTTTTTTTTTTTTTAATAACCACAGCTCTTTCTTTCTTTCTTTCTTTCTTTTTTTAACCACAGCTCTTTCAGAATCAGAACTCTTGGCCCTAGGTATTATTCTCTGGAGATACAAATCTATTTGTATGTTTAAAGACCTGAAAAGAGAAAAATTATTGTTTACAGTTAATGAGTTTATGAATTGAGCTCCTTCACTTATTTATATTGCATAGTTTAATTGTAGTCCTATAATTTGAAAAATCTTAGTTTGGGAGATGGAAATAAAAGTGACAAATTACATACAACTCTTTTATGATCACCATCTAATAAGGACTTGTTTGGCATACATGTTACCAAAATGGAAAATGCATTTCTTTGTGATTATTTACTTTCACTTTTTCTAGGTGAGTTGAGTTGTTCTCTATGTTTTTTGGAACCTGTTTCTTCACCCCTTTTCTACTTCTATTGCCTTTTTTTTGTAGTTGATAACAGTTGTAAGATAAAAAGTTTTGAGCGCCTGTGTTTTTGTGCTGTGCATCTTTCAGAACTAAGTATGTTTTGAAATGTAATTCTAAAACACATGGCTATCCAATCATTGGTATGAATTTAAATTTTTTTGTTGTTTTTTGAGGTGAGGTGTCACTATGTTGCTCAGGCTGGCTCTGAACTCCTGGGCTCAAATGATCCTCCTGCCTTAGCCCCATGAGTAGCTGGGACTATAGATGTGTGCACTACACCCAGCTTCAAGTAGGTTTTTTTGTTTGTTTTTAAATTATTGGGAAAACAGACTAACTTGTTTAAGGACAAGGTCTGAATACATAAGAGAGCTGGATACATTTTTGTTATTTTGTTATTTATTTTAAACAGATTTGGTGGCACAGAGGGGAGTACATTGGCCTTGAGTTAGATTAACTTTTTACTGTGCTCACTGAGCCTCAATTTCCTCTCCTGGAAAAATAAGGGGAAATGTATATATCACAGAGTTATTGTAAAAATTAAACAAATGAGTAGAAAAGCACTTGGTTTTGTGTTTAGTACATGTTAAAATAATACGTTATATTTCAAATTGGGTTCATTAAAGATATGGTAGAATAAAGAAAGTAAAATGTAAAGACAAGTATTCATCCTCAAACCATTACAGAAGATTGCAAATGTGATAGTGGGCTGTTATATAATCTCTCTGGGCCTGGTTACCTGAAAGGCCTGGTTTATTTTATAAAATAAAATAATAGTAGTATTTATGGATTACATGGGGTTGTTCCAGTATTAAGTGAAATAACACATATAAAGCACTAGAATAGTGCCTATCTTCTGTAGAAAACCTTTTAGGTTTCTTATAAGTATGCTTTTACAAAGTGGAACAACAACAAGATGTGAAAATGAGTATTTTATTCTTAATCTAAAGAATAAAGAATCAAGTGAAGACAATGGAGATGAAAGAATATAGAAAACGTCATCTTGAAATTAACCTAATTTAAGCTGTTTAGCATTTTTTTAAAGAAAACTTTTTGTTTTCTTTTTTCTTTTTTCTTTTTTTTTGGCTGACGTAGATGTTGAAACCCTCATAGAGTTGGTAAAATCTTTATTTTAGTAGATGAGTACCTGTGAATTCAGTTGCTTATAGATCATTTTCTAGGTGATAAAGATTTAAACTTGCAGAATACATCTTAAGATTTCAAGATTGATTCTGTGAACAATTATACACTTTTATAGAATTACATAGTTTTAAAAAGGATACATGAATACCTGAATGTTTTTAATTCTAAGTTTAGTGGCAAGTGCTGATCTTATTGAATTCATCTTATGTATGCATTTTATATCATACTTCATCTTAAAGAAGGCTTAAATTTTTCCAACTTAATATTAAAGATGTATTGAAATTCACCTGTTTGTACTTTCCGTCATGCCTCTGAAGGAAAGTAGGTTTCCTATTAAGTAATAATCCAACCCTTATCACAAGTCATATGGCATCACATGTCAATGCTTTATCTAACCTGTATCTTTTAGTTTTATTTCATTTTCAAATTTTTATTACTTTACCAAGACACTCTTATCTTTGGTTTGAATCATTTCACAATTTTTTTGCCATGTAATTAATTTTGGGCTAGAGGTCAAAAGGTGAGCAGCCAGAAAAATTACAAAGTGAATATTTAAAAATTTTTACGAAGAGAACCCAAGATCCAGGGTGGGAGGGAGTGAATTAGATCACTACTGGCCTTTGGATAAACAGAGGATTTTAGTATTCTTTTTTTAATTTTTTTTTTGTAGTTGTATATGGACAGCAGGCCTTTATTTTATTTATTTCCATATGATGCTGAGGATCAAACCCAGTGCTTCACACATGCTAGGCAACTGCTCTGCCACTGAGCTACAGCCCCAGCACAGGATTATGGTATTCTTATAGTATGTATCAACTATATATCTCTTTTAGTAGTAGAATTGAAGAAAATTATCTTTTAAGGTAATGTCAGTACTCACCTAGGCATGTGTTTTTAAATGGTATTTAAAATCTTATTTCTAAAGGATATTAATAAAAAGAGTGGTGATGCTACTAAAGGATTACTGATGTTTTGATAGGTAATTGCTAATTTTTTTCAGCACACCTGTGAGTTTTCAGTAACCGTAGAAACTGACATATCAAGAAAAAAAAAAGATTCTGAGGATGATATTGGAAATACTTTTCACATTAAGCAGCCTGACATACTAGAAAGAATGATGAACTAAAAAATCAGAAGACTTGACTTCTCATCCAAATATTGGTTTTGAGTCATAGGATTTTGGATATCTCTCTTGAGTTTTATATCTTGTTTTAATCATTGTTTTAAATAAAAACTCATCTTAGCTAGTTGGAGGTAAGATGTTAGTAAGTAAGAGCTTTTAAAGCTCATTGTCAGATTTCCTTTTTTAAGTTATTAAAGGACGGTACAAATACATGGTTAATGATACTTAAGTTAGCTAATTCATACAGACATGACATGAAACTTGTTTAAGGAAGATTGAGTAATCACCAGTATTCACCTGTTCTGTGTTGAGAATGTTACTATTTTATGGCTTAGTGCTTCTAGTTTGATTGAAATAGGAAGTATTCAATTAATGCTCATTATTTATTCCAGTTGTATATGTATCAACTGTTCAGAAGTTTAGCCTACATCCATTCCTTTGGAATCTGCCACCGGGATATTAAACCACAGAACCTCTTGTTGGATCCTGATACAGCTGTCTTAAAACTCTGTGACTTTGGAAGGTAAGCTGGCTCCCCCTTCGGCACCTTTTCTATCACTCCCTGTCCCAAAAATAATCATTTTATTAAATATATCCCTTTTACAATTTCAGTCTAAACCCTTACTAAGGGAGCATAAATTAATGCAATTCTTTGTAAGGGTAGTTTTGATTATTTCTGTTAGAATTATAAGTGTGTGTATTCTTTTAAGTGACAATTTAACTTTTAGGAATTATTTCATTGGAAATATTATTTTACAAAATACTGTATGTACAGAGATTTTTAATCATTCATTGTTTATAAATATCTATTTGTAAGAAAATGTCAAAAAAATTTAAGATATATACAAATAAAATGTTATACATGCCACCAAGAAAAAGAATGAGGCAGCTCCTTATGAACTAGAAGGGAATCATTTCTAGTAAATATTAAATAGAAAAAGCAAGGTCAAGACTGTGTAGTATGCTACCTTTTACTTTAAAAAAATAAACTGTGATTATATGTGTGTATGCATATATGTGTGTGTGTGTGTGTGTGTATACATATATATATATAGTGTAGTTGGGATACTCACTTTTTCATTGATTATATTTGAGTGTTGTTCAAATGTATATTATGTGTATATTAATTTCTTCAATAAGAACTAATTAAAATATTTTTTATTATACATTGCTATGTATCCTTTTAACTTCAGAATTAACCTCAATTCAGGAATAAGGTAAAAGGTGGATCTAGTTGCAATTTTTATTTTTATTTTCCTCTAGTAATCTCTTATTCTCCCTTCTTTTATGTAAATTCCTACAAATTTGTTGAATTCTTAAACTTATTCTTTGGTAATATACTGTGACTTGGTAATAAAACCTTATCCTTTCCATTTCCATGCAGTCAAGCTATATTCCCTTCTAGTACTGACAGTTATCCTGTTAGTTCCTCTCTGATATTATCATCTAAAACAATCTTTTGCTCTTTTCTGCCCTGAAGAGATCTCTATGTTAACTTGGATTTTCCAGGTTTTTTCATCCTTATCACAAATTCTTATTTTTCAACTTAACTTTGTAGATTACATATTGACTCAGACCTGGTAGTATCTGTGTTCTTACTTCTTTATAATACTTTCACATCCCACAGTTCAAATTTTAGGTTTCACATAGGATATATTTTCCACAGGCTGTAGTAGAGAGAGTTCCTTAAAAACCAAGCACATCTGCGTATCATAAATTAATTCTTAATAGTCTCAGAAGTGTATTCTCTTTCAGCCATCCCATTTTACTATTTTCTAATTTTAAACACCTATCCTAGGACACAGCTCACTATAACTCTGTCCTTTGAACTATAAAAGTGGGAAAAAAATCAAATCAAAACTTTGGGGCTGGGATTATTAGCGCTTGCCAAACACGTGTGTGGCCCTGGGTTTGATCATCAGCACCACATATAAATAAATAAAATAAAGGTATTGTGTCTACCTACAACTAAAAAAAAAAAAAAAAAAAAAAAAAAATACTTAAATCAAAACTTTTGATGCTTAAAATAAAGTATGACTACTTATTTTTTGTAGGGTATTTGCCCAAATTAAATGAGTTTTATCATTATGCATATCTTTCCCACTGAGAATAATTGACTGCTAAGTACTTTAAAAAGACTGTGACACCAAGATTAGTAGTTTATTTTCTCTCTTAGTGTCAAAACACAGTTGGGACAGGCCATGTTGTTAGAACATAATATTTTATGTTCTAATTTGTGATAAGGATGAAAAACCCTGGAAGATCCAAGTTAACAGAGAGATCTCTTCAGGGCAGAAAAGAGCAAAAGATTGTTTTAAATGATAATACCAGAGAGGAACTAACAGGATAACTGTTGGTACTAGACAGTTTATGGTGTTTATGGTAATGAAGGGTAAAACAATTTAAGGTCATTTAGTCATCACTGACTAGAAATAAATTGAAGAAAAGAAAGCCTAGACTTTATTCTAATAAATTTGGAACAGGGATTTTATTTGTATGGTAAGACTGCATTTTTATAAACTCTTTGATAACAAAGGTGCTTTCTTGGTTTTTAACAAAATTGTTTTGGGCAAGTAGGGTTTGAGAGACACTTGATACTCTTAGGTACTAGGTTGGTGGAGATTTGAACAGACCAGTATTAATGTCTTATTATTAATTCTTTACTGGGTGAAACAGCACCTGAAGGTAGCTGAAGGGCTATATGGACTAAGAATTCTCTTGGGTAGGGAGTTTTACAAACAGCCTTATTTTGTAAGAGAAAGAGGGTAGACACATATATCAAGTAGTGAAAGAATCTATAGACTACAAAGCTTTCATTGTTACCATTTGACTTGCAGTGAATTTTTAAACTGTAATTGGAATCTATTTTGTTTTAAAAAGTGGACTTTTAAAGGTAGAAAAGTTTCTTATCACCTGTGCTTGAAATGAAATGTTTTAATTTTTAGAAAACATAAAAATACGTTTCATTTTTGATTCATGAAATTTTTGTTTGTCAGTACTTAGGGAGGGAGAGGATGAAAAATAAACTTTTAAACCAGTGATGAGCAGGGGTTAGTGGTGCAGGCCTGTAATCCCAGTGGCTCAGGAGGCTATGGCAGGAGGATCACAAGTTCAAAGCCAGCCTCAGCAAAAGCAAGGTGCTAAGCATCTCAGTGAGACCCTGCCTCTAAATAAAATACAAAATAGGACTGGGGATATGGTTCAGTGGTCAAGTGCCCCTGATTTCAATCCCTAGTACCCCCTGCCCCTCCAAATGGTGATGAAGGGTAAAAAAATTTTAAGGTCATTTAGTCATCACTGACTAGAAATAAATTGAAGAAAAGAAAGCCTAGACTTCAAAATCCTTATGACTATTTTCATCCATTGTTATTCTGATTTTCCTGTACCTTTATGTCACATTTTTCTTGGCCCTTACTTTTTAAAATTTTGTTGCATGTATTTATTTTCTGTATCTATGTTTGATGTTATTATGGTTAGCTTCTTCCGTAGCAGCTTATTTAAATGATTAGCTTCTGATTAGCAGCTTATTTTTTCTTCAGAGACATCTCAAAATATATTAAGTACAATTTACTATAATGTTTAAAATACATACTACAAAGTATTTTAAAGTTGAAATAGGAGAACACATAGACTTACCACAAGAGACCGAATTTATAGGTTGTGAGTAATTTCTTCCCTAAAGTTTAAGGCCTATCTTTTTGTAGTTTATTGGATAATGAGTATGTAAACAGTTATTAAATAAACCAAAATGTGGAAATTAAAGAGATTAGGTGTATATTCCTTCAGATATTCATCCTGAGTCAGAAGTAAAATTGTAAGGATCGGGCCACATTTCTCACTCTTTTAAAGAAATATGTTGAATTAGAAATATTCCTTCTTCTATTCTGATCTGTTATCATGCCTTTTGGTAGAGAGAGGTGTCTCTTCATTTTGTGCCCTTCCATCTTAATATTTTAGAAGTAGAATTTGGGAAACAGAATCAGAAGAAATTCAACATTTATTCTTTTCTGACTTTTTAATCTCTTTTTTATTAGGCAACAGTTGAGCCATTCTGCCTTTAAAAATCTCTGTTCTATTTTACTGAAAAAAATGTGAAAAAATTGTAGATTGGGATAGTTATGGTTCATATTTTCTCTTTTGTATATTGGATGATTGGAATGATATGAAACTTAAAAGATAAACATTTGGTATTGTGCATGATAATTATAAGTTCCTTTAAAGTTTAAATTTTAAACACTTTTTATTTTTTATATTTTTATTAGTGCAAAGCAGCTGGTCCGAGGAGAACCCAATGTTTCATATATTTGTTCTCGGTACTATAGGGCACCAGAGTTGATCTTTGGAGCCACTGATTATACCTCTAGTATAGGTAAGTTCTAAATCTGAATATAATGTTTATAATTATTAATTGCATCTTGGTTTTAACAATTCATGATTATCAATCTACTTTCACTGGCCTAGAAAGAAGGGTGTTACCTATATTTTTTCTTAAAGATGAGATGTGGAAATATTCGTACATATATTTAAATTTTGCATTTAAGAATTTATGATACACTTGTAATCTTTAGGATTTTTTTGAGTACTAAAATTATAAAGCTATAGTTGGTTATCTATTTGTTTTTACCTTATTAATGATTCAAATCCTAAGTTGTATACCTTTCTTAAATTTGCCTGAAATGTTCAGTTCTGAGCTTGATTGCCAGTTAGAGAATTTAATGTTATTTCATTGTTAATAACACAGGTGACAAGCTGACCATATTATTGAATTCATCCCATGCTGTCTTATTTTGGTTATTTAACTTCAGGTCAGCATAAATCATTAGCAGTTCAACCAAGATCACTGATTCTTTTTTTTTTTTTTTTTTTTAATTATTTTTAGTTGTAAATGAACACGATACCTTTCTTTGTTTATTTTATGTGGTGCTGAGAATTGAAGCCAGTGCCTTACTTATACGAGGCAAGTGCTCTACCACTGAGGTACAACCCCAGCGTCCAGCTCACTGATTGTTTAGAAGTCTGTAGCAGAGATGTTTAGTGATTGAAGGATATGAATGGAAACAATTAATTAGAGTCTCTATTGACCTTTTCTTCCCCATTTTAGCACCCTGGTTAAAATACAGACCATACATGAACAGCTGTACATGAATAGGAAACTAAGAAACAAGGGGCAAGCTTAGGCTATATGGTGCAAGTGGACGCAAAAAAATTATTTTATTCTTATATGTTTTTTCTGATTAGAATTCTGTAGTCCAAAATTGGGACATAGAAAAGAATAAATACACAGCCCCCCAAAAACCCTGCAGTACTGAAAACTTAAAAAAGAAAGAAAGAAAAAGAACAACAATTTTGGAAACTTTTTGACTTTATGATACAAATAAAAATTCTCTAATATGAACAAACTCCTTAAATAGAAACACATTTTCATTTTGCCAAAAAGAGATATACTGGATTACATTTTCATTTGTTCCAAGGGACTAGAGTTTTATCCACCATTTGTTTTGTACCATCAAGTACAAATTTCTACCCAGTGAAATAGCATATTCTTTAAGAAAATAGGTTTGCTCTCCAGGACCTCTGAAAATATCCAGAAGACCTAGGTTCTACAGAGCACACTTTGAGAACTGCTGCACAAAGGGAGAGAGAATATAACACTGTGTGTATGTAATGCTAATGTCTGTGTTATGTGGTAATATGTTAAAAGACAAATGAGAAGTGGTACAAAGAATATTTTCCCTGAGTTCAACCTGGATTTGACTTCCAAATCTTGTAATATTGTGCTGAGCTGAGCTGTAAGATGGAAATTAGATATTAACAGTTCTACCTACCTTTGTTAGTGTCTGTGAGAGTCCATAAAATATTAGTGAAACTGCTATAGAAATGTAAAGGGATGTTCTTTCTGTGGCACTTGTTAATTTGAATGGCCCCTAGAGTAAATTTTACCTATTTGTCTTTGGAAATGTCATTGAGTTTTTTTTAGCTACTTTATTTTATTCAAATATATGATACTAATGATCTTCAGAAATGACACAGGAATGAATTGTGCCCAGGTCACCTAAAATAAACGCACTTTGGTTCATCCGAAAAAGTCTCATAACTCTTATCATCTACCACATGGAATGTCTATATAAACTAGGGATTTTGAAGCCCTAGCGAATGTAGATTTGATCTGCCTCTTAAGGCTCTGAAAAAAATTGTAAACATCCAAAAAAAGGATATTTAGAAGTATACTAATACAGGAACATTTTTTAAACATTTTTAAGAATAATGTTAGAAATGATAGTCACTTAAGACTGATTATATTATCTTACTGAGAGATGAATGAATTAGAACAAAGGCTTTCTTTTTAGGATAGTTAAGCATATGGACTCTTGAAGAAGCTGTTATTCTGTGACTTTGAGACAGTGTTGTCTTCATTGGGAATTAAAGGTGGATTCCAGGTCTAGGGCTCTGCTATCAGCAGCTTTTCCTTTGACAAGTTGTTTACATTTATCATGCCTTAATTCCTTATCTGTGAAGTAAATGTGTTAAATTAGATGGTCTTGAAATATGACTTTATCATGAATAAGAGTTAAGTATGAAACAGAATGCCACTGTGTCTCAAACCCCAAATAACTAAATTTCAATGGACCAGAACATTTGGGGGGGGGGGTGAACCTATTGTTTAGTTGAATTTTTATTCTGTTTGGAGAGTTTCCCCATTTTGTCCTGTGAAGTAAGAACAAAAAAGTTGTGGTATCCCCCTGGTGTTTTAGTCAGCTTTTCTCACTGTGAATAAAGGATCTGGTGAGAACAATTGTAAAGAAGGAAGGTTTATTTAGGGACTCATGGTTTTGGAAGTCTCAATCCATAGATAGCCAGCTTTATTCCTAGGGGTGACACAGAACAACATGGTGAAAGAATGTGGCAGAGGGAAGCAGCTCACATGGTGATCAGGAAGCAGAGAGAGAGACTTTACTCACCAGATACCAATATATACTCCATAATTACACCTCCAATGAACCACTTCCTGCAGCCATACCCCACCTGCCTCCAGTTACCACTCATTTAATCCCATTAGAGGGTTAATTCACTGATGAGGGTAGGACTATGACCCAATCATGTCTCCTCCAAATCTCTTGCATTGTCTCACACATCAGTTTTTGGGGGACACCACATCTAAACCATAACACCTGGTTTTAGTATTTTGACTGACTTAACATGAATCAAAGGGTACTTAGTATAGTTGTCACCGAATTTTTTGATTTTTAATTTTGGTGAGAACTACTAGGTGATAGTATTCCTTGATTTTATTTCATGTTTTCCATATTTATATTGAATCCTCCTATTACATTCTCCGTTGTTTTTTAATGCATTCCCCAGTAATTTTTCTAACCTTGCCTATGAGATGAATTATTCAGTATTATTAAGGAAAAAAAGTAGGTGCATACTAACTTCTATCTAGTCAGATAGGAGGGAAATATTTAAAACTTGAATCAAAATAAAATATTTAGTAAGATGTACTTTTCCATTTGGATCTGTAAAATTTAGTACAATTGGCTTTGAGTGAAATAAAGAGTCTCTAGTAGGTTTTCACATTTGTTTCGTTGAGCAGTTTCTTAAGGTAACACATAGGACTGACTGTCTTGGTCTACATTATAGAACCAGTGTCTTGACTGTCATTACTTGGAGCTGAACAAAATCAACTTGGATTTTCTCAAATGAAATCTATGACTTGTTTTAGGTCAATAAAAGTAGTCACTTGAGCAGAGATTTTTGAATCACTCTTGAGATGTACTATCTCCATACCATTCACTATCATTCTCCTTCCCTACTTGTAGATAGAAAAAGCTATCTAGCACTAATATATGTTCACCTCCCTAAAGTACTTCAGTCTTGATATAGCAATAATATAAGTTCATCTCCCTAAAGTACTTCAGTCTTGGTACATACAAAACCCAGGAATCTCAGAAACCTGCAAACTGAAAAATAGCTTTTCTTTGCAGGAAATGTTAATAGTAGAATTTTATCAGTTAATTTATCTTCAGATATTTTTTTGGCAGAAAGAGGGTGTTATTAATCATTAGTCAAAGATAATAGATATAAACCAGGAATATACTAGATAAGCCAGATGTGTGCTTTAAATTAATTTTAAAATTTATTGTTATTCAATTTATTGATTACATTATTTTTAAAAGTTTTCTCTTTGGGATACCCATTTTGACTTAAAAATGAATTATTTTTGATGATTTATGAAATGAAATATATACCTCTCTGTCTTTGCCATTACTTTGCATTTAGAATGATGATATATTTAAGCATATTTCTCTGTCAGTCATCTCACATAAAAGTCAACCATTTAAAAGTCAGAATTTTCATTGGTTTAAAACACAGTGTCTGTGGGAGTTTGAACCCTGTATTGCTCCTCTTCTGTAAGCATCTCCTAACATGCAGAGATTGTGTCATTTTGACTGTTTTTAAGTAGAGAAGTACACAGTCATTCTGTGGCTTTGGAACTTTAATCCTCTCTTGAAGACCTGGTAGTTGAAAATGATTCTTTATGCTTTATTGGAATATTCTCATTGGCCTTATTTCATCCTTGTTAAGTATAACACTAATTTAAAATTGAATTATGGAAATTTTTTGTATTTTTTAAAATCCTGTTTAGGATTATACAATCCTTGTGATATTTGCTTTGTGATCAGTGTAATTTAAGTAAAATTAGAAAATATAGACATTTTTTTTCAACTTAAGTTTCAGAGTCTAATAAATCTTTATATTCTCTTCAGATGTATGGTCTGCAGGCTGTGTGTTGGCTGAGCTGTTGCTAGGACAACCAATATTTCCAGGGGACAGTGGTGTGGATCAGTTGGTAGAAATAATCAAGGTGAGAAGATTGAATTTGAGTTTTTAACTGAAAGTAATTTTGATGCTGTTTTAGTAATATATCACAAACACACATGTGCAAGAAACTTAAAAAATGGAGAAAGTGATTCAAGATCATGTAGCAAATTTAGATGTAGAGCAGGTAAAAGAACCCACTAATAATTGAGTTCTCTTCATGTTGAATAATTCTGGAAAATCTATTTTCTGTGTCTGATACAAGAAAGGGATCTGTTTCAAAGCGTTAGATTACTGCTTTGAGATACAGCCCATTGTATATTTGTACAGCTAGAAATCAGCTTTTATTATGCTGAGCCATAATTCTCTATAATTTCAAGCATTTGAGCATAGGACTACAATCAAGTTATTTTAAAGCTTTTTACTTCATTCTATAAAAATGTTTTTTCTTTTAGTCAAGGGGATTTTGCTACTTGTCATTGTGTGCAAATATGGTTGAAAAGACCAGTGTGTGATCCTTGATCTTCCTTACTGTCCATAAAATTTTTTATAATTTTCAGCTGAGACTTCTCTTTATTTCCTAAAAGTCTAAAAATACTTCCCACTATTAAAATTAATAGTGCTGTAATACACAATTGGGCAAACTATTTCTATTAAGAGCTATATAAAATATTTTAGGCTTTGTGAGCCAAAAGGCAGAATCAAAGATGTTATATATGTACTTAAATAATGAAAGAGAAAACATATTTGCATTCTTTTTTTATTAATAAAAATGTAATAGGAAATGAGCACAATTGTTTTTATTTGTAATGTAGGTCTATTAATCAGAAGAATAAATGCTTTTTGGGAGGTATAAATATTTCTTTAATTATAGTTCAGTTTAATATTCCATATCACCAAGTTGATTACAAATCTGTAAAAATTAATTTTTAATTCTTGAGCCCTGTTGAAATAGAGTGGGTTCTGTAGTTTCTTGACCACTGCTCTAGTACAGCCATTTAGTATTTCTTATATCCCTAGGCTTTCACTTGATGTACTTGAACTCATATGCTATAATTCTTTAGGCATGTTGCTGTTCTATTTGTCATAAACATTTGTTCATTAGAATTGTATCATTTCTCCACAAATTATTTTTAAATTTTGCAATGATTTATTTTGTTATTAATTAATTCACACATGATCCAAATGAAATTGTTCAACTTATTTGGTAAGTCCATACCTTGATCTGCCATAATATCTTATGAACCTTTATCTAGAGCTTGTTTGTGCCACTTTTAGTCATTATAATTTAATTTTTTTCTAATTTAACTTTAGATTTCAGTAGAAACTGTTAACTTTAATCAGGGCTTTAAGAATGGATTTGACTTTTCCATAGAGGACAGTCTCATAGATCCCCAGTTCAATTCTCAAGTGTTTTTGAAATAATAGTCGTGAACCCTTAGTCTTTATGGTAATTAGGGAATCCATGTTAAACCTTTCTTTTCTGTTATCTTGCTCTTTTCTCCTTTGAAAACTTCATAGGTATTCTCTTGGAGTATTTGGAATTAGCTAATGCCACACAAAATAGATACCTTTCTCTGAATTTAAGTGGAAACTAAATGGATAAAAGTGGATAATCATATAGCAAATTGCATGAAGTTTTTTATGTGGTAGATTTGCCTTAGTTAAACTTTATAAGCAGGGACTTCATTTATTGTCATGTTTTAATGTCTAAAGGTACAAAGCAGATTTCAGTAAAGGTTTGAATTGAATTTAAGCTGCTAGATCATTACCTTTTTATGATTTTGAAATTACCTGGGAATTTATAAGTAGATGTGGTTGTTGTATATGTTGTTTATTAAATTTTATTGGCTCAGATGTTCATGCTAGTAATTTATAGCATGAATAACACAGTTTTATAAATTGAACAACTTTATCTAATTCTAGCTACTCCCTTTTAAAAATGTATATATATTTATTTTAGTTATAAATGGACCTTTATTTTATTTATATGTGGTGCTGAGAATCGAACCCAGGACCTCACACATGCTAGGCAAGTGCTCTACCACTGAGCCACATCCCAGCCCCTAGCTACCCTTTTAAAAAAAAAAAAATTATTTTTCAGTTTTAGGTGGACACAATATCTTTATTTTTCATTTATGTGGTGCTGAGGATCGAACCCAGTGCCTCACACATGCCAGGCGAGCACGCTACCACTAAGCCACAACCCCAGCCCCAGCTAGCTACCCTTTTTAATGTTCCTCTAGGTCCTCTAATAAGAAAGCTTTCGTGAAATATTTAGAATAAAATTCAAATTAGAATAAAACAAAGTCATGAAAAATCACTTCTGGCCTGCAAAACATAACTTTCTGAGGTTAATTTTATTTACAGAATTATCAGATAAGAATTTTATATCAGTTGATCTCTGTATAGCTAAAAGAGGCTTGGATTTCACAGCATTTAAGAAAAGAAAAATTCTGTTAGAACTTTTGGATAATAAGATTTTTTTTTCTTAAACATATACTAGTTTAATTCTAATTTAAGTATAGATTTATATCTTCCTAAACACATAGTAGACATAGTAAATCCCAAGAAATATCTGATGTGGTTTCATATGTGTGGTGAAAAATCAAATGTCTGGGGAAAAGCTGTACCAGACATATATTCACCGACATAACATTGTCATTTGGCACCTCTGCCATCAGGCATAGAAATGGGATTATTTAAAAAAGAGAGAAAGCTTTTGTAATACTGGTAAGGGTTATTTTTTTTTTTTTAAAAAGATTTTTTAGTTTTCAATGGACCTTTATTATATTTATATGTGGTGCTGAGAATCAAACCCACTGCCTCACACATGATAGGCAAGCACTCTACCACTGAGGCACAACCTCAGCCCCAAGGGTAATATTTTTTAATGACAGTTACTTTTATAATATAATTTTATAAGCTCATTGAAGAAGACTAAGAGAGCACACACATATTTAAAGAAAAGAACAATCATTACTGCTATGTCACATTATTAAAAATGGTTATATAAATATGAATATTTTCTCATGTCCAGAAGTGTATTTTTAATGACTACATAGATTTCATCTATGATTATATTTTGAGTTTCATAATAAGATTCTGAAAAAAAATAATATCATTATGGTAAAGTGACATTGCTTTTCAAAAGAAGTTTACATGACATTGGCTTCTCAACATTTGATGATTGATTCTCTTAATAAGTGACAAATGTCCCCCAAAATTGCCCAAATGGATTAATGTTGAAGCACTTCCAGACCTAGAATTGCTGTAGGTTTTACTCATATTTTCTCTGAATTTAAATTTTAAGTAAGGAAAGATTAACTACAGTCCCAAGTTCAGTTTCTGGATTAAAACATCACAGAACTGAGAGTTGGGGGGAAACAACCTTTTGTAAGATTTTAAAGATTTTAAAATGTATTAATATGCCATTAATATTAATGTATTAATAAATTAATACATTAATATTTCATTTTTTCCATAAACATTAACTTATATTTTAGTAATAATTTGACCATTGCTTTTGAAAGAGTTTTAGGGCAGAATTAGTCAAAGTTCTACCTCTTGATAGAATTTCAGTAGCTTCTCTAGTTTTAGTAATTATAGTTGTAAAAACTGTCTTCTAAATTTGGTATGCTAACATTGAAGATAGTGACATTAAATTATTTGCAATAATAAAATTTTTATGTGACAAAGTTCCTTTCTTTTGTAAAACAATTTTACTGAAATGTTAGTTTTTTCAGTGATAATTAATTAATTATGACATTGGGATAGATAGCTTTTACATAGATAAGAAGTAGTAAAATCATATCTCTAATTGAAACTTTATGTAAGAAATTTGAAGATAAAACACAGTGAGATATAGATAATCTTTTAAAATTTTTTATCAGTTCTTTTTAGTTATATATAAGATTAGGATTCATTTTGATACAAGAGTGTAGAATAGAATTTACTATAATTCAATCTCTAGTAATTTCCCTTTCCCTTCCTTCCTTCCTTCCTCCCTCCCCCGTTCCCTTTCCTCTACTTTAGTGATCTTTCTGCTATTTACTTATAGTTTTTTTTTAATTAGTACCTTGTGGTTATAAATAAAAGTTAGTTCACTGTGTTATATTCATATGTACATAAGAGAATTATGTCAGATTCATCCCACTGTTCTTCTTCGTTTATCCCATTCTCTCCTCCCACCACCTCTATCCCTCTTTACATTCCACCAATCTCTCTTTATTTTAATGGAACCCACCCACCCACCTACACAGGCACACACTCCTCTCCCCATTTTGGACTAGCTTCTGCTTATTAGAGAAAACGTTTGACCTTTGACTTTCTGGATATTACTTATTTCATTTAGCATGATGGGCTTCAGTTCTACCCGTTTTCCAGCAAATGTCATAATGTTATTTTTCTTCATGAGTTATACACCATTGTATATATACACCATATTTTCTTCATCCATTCATCTAGATTGGTTCCATAGTTAAGTTGTTATGAATTGTGCTAAAAACATTGATATGACTGTAACCATATAGTATGTTGATTTTGTATCTTTTGGATATAAACCCAGGAGTGGGATAGTTGGGTCACATTGTTGTTCCATTCCTGTTTTTTTAAAATATTTTTTTATTTGTTTTAATTCGTTATACATGACAGTAGAATTCATTTATGTACTTTGATATATTATACATAAATGGGGTATAATTTATCATTTTTCTGGTTGTACATGTTATAGTATTACTTTGGTTGTGCAGTCATATATGTACATAAGGTAATAATGTCAGTTTCATTCTACTATCCTTCCTAATTAAGGAATTTCCATATAGCTTTCTAGAGTGGTTGCACTAATTTGCAGACCTACCAACAATGTATGTGTATACCTTTACCCTATCAACATTTATTATTACTTGTGTTCTTGATAATTGTCATTCTGAATAGAGATGAAATCTTAATGTAGTTTTGATTTGCATTTACTGATGGCTAGAAATGTTGAACATTTTTTAATATATTTTTTGGCCATTTGTATTTCTTCTTTTGAGAAATGTCTGTTTAATTTTTTTGCCCATTTACTACTTGGGTTATTTTTTTATTATTATTAAGTTTTTTGAGTTCTTTACATATTTTTGGATACTAATAGCCTGAGGAGCAGGTGACAAAGATCTTCTCCCATTCTGTAGGCTCGCTCTTCACGCTCTTGTTTCCTTTGCTCTGTAGAAGCTTTTTAATGTGATGCTATCCCATTTATTGATTTTTGGTTTATATCTTGTGCTTTGAAACTCTGGTTACAAAAGAAAATTAATGCCTGTTCCAATATGTTGGAGTGTTGACCTGCATTTTTTTCTGTCAGTTGCAGAGTTTCTGATCTAATTCTTAGGCTTTTGATCCACTTTGAGTTGATTTTTGTGTGGAGTAAGAGGTAGGGGTCAAGTTTCATTCTTCTACAAATGGATATCCAGTTTCCTCAGCACCATTTATTAAAAAGGCTGTCTTTTCTCCAGTGTATGTTTTTGGCACCTCTGTCTAGTATCAGATGACTGTATTCTGTATGAGCATTGGTCATATATGTCTCTTTTGGTGTTAGTACCATGCTGTCTTTGTTACTGTAGATCTTTAGTATAATTTGAGGTTCAGTGTTGTATGCCTTCCCTCTTCACTCTTCTCACTTTGAATTACTTTGGCTATTCTGGGTCTCATATTTTTCCAAATGAGTTTTAGAACTGTTTTTTTCCCCCCAGTTCTGTGAAGAATATCATTGGTATATTCATATATTGCTTTTGGTAGTATGCCATTTTTACAATATTAATTCTGCTTATCCAAGAACATGAGACATCTTTCCATTTTCTAAGGTCTTCTTCAGTTTCTTTCTTCATCATTCTGTTACTTTTCATAATAGAGGCCCTTCACTCCATTGTTAGATTAATTCCCAAGTGTTTTTTTTTTTTTTAAGGTAATTGTGAATAGGATAGTCTTCCTGTAGTTTTATAATTGGAGTATAGGAAAGTGATTGATCATATGATCTTTTGACAGCTGGAAGGATGTTGCTCAGTGATAGAGCACTTGCCTAGCATGTAAAGGACCTGAATTTAATCCTCAGCACCACAAAAAATCATCATCTTTTGATTAATGTTATTGTAGCCAAGTTGATTGACTTAATTTCTTATGGTGTTTGTCCATAAGAAAAGATTTAAAAGGGCTTTCAAATTTTTATCAGTGGGGAGTGAAATTAAGAGGAAGGTAAAGGAGAGCATTTTTAAATTTTTTTGCTTTCTACCATTCTTTGATAGTGTTTGTTTGTTTTAAGGAATTTTTACAATCACAGAAAAAAAGATGCTTTTGATGGTTTTGTAGTGAAATCTTTCATTAGTAAACAAATAAAAATGGTTATATTAAATTAAGAAAGCCACAATTTTTGTTACAAATGTTGTCTAAATAATTGTTTTAGTTTGATGATTGTTTATGGTGTAATTTAGCAAATCAGTGCATTTCTGGCTCCTTGGAATCTTATATTTTTGAATACCAAGAAATTACTGCTATTCATAAAAGCTTGTCACTCAGTGAGACCTTACTTTGTCCCAGGCACTAGGCTAAGCAGTGTACATTCATTCCAACATTTAATCCTGTATTAACCCTAGAAATTAAGTTTAATTATTGTTGTTGTTGTTATCACCACCAACACATATCCAATAGAGTTGAAGTAATGGACTGTTTGATCATCAGCTAAATTGATATTCTCTGTTCTTGGAATTTGGTAGCTTTGGAGAAAACACTATGATCCTTAATGTCAATTTGATCTCCAGATATCCCATCAAGTCATATTTATTATTTAGTGTAAGACTAGTATAAAAATTTATTGCCACAAAGTGTAGAAAACAACCCCTAAATCTTATTGTAATCAGTTTACCAAATCATTTTGAAGTCTCATTAGACTAGGCTTCATTTTGCATCAACTAAAACAGTCAAGAGTATATTGGTTAATTCCTTTGATTTCAAGTACAGTCTGATCTTATTTTCACCACCATTTTTGTTTAGCAAACATTTTAGATTTTCACTTCCTATACATTCCTTTCTTGGCATATGATCTTTTAATCAGAGCTCTAAGATACTAAACCAGAGTTTAATAAATACACACACACACTTTCAGGGTGTCAGTTAATACATTGTTTTTCTTTGAAGTTATCTGTAAAATGTTTGGAAAGGGGAAGATGAGGCATGATAGAAATCTGTCAGTTGACAACATTCATTGGCTACACCTGACCTTTTTTACCCTAAGGAATCCTGTTTTTTTTTTTTTTTTGCAATAAAATGTTCAATATTTTTCAAAGCAATGATTGTTAACAGTTGGATAGTGTAAAAAGAAAAATATATATGTATATGTGTGTGTCTGTATGCACAGCAACCTTGTAGATGGGTGTATTTATAATTTTTTAAAGATTGCTATTTCATATTCATAAGACAGTTTTTTATTACTTTGTTGATATAGGATATAAGGAAAAATGAAAAATCTTGGATTGTGGTGCTACAAAGAATTTGCAGTATTAGTGTTTCACAAAGAAAGCAAGAACTGGGTGATATGTTTACAGGATTTTTGTGTTATATAAGAGAATGATATTTTTAAAGAAATATAGTGTTGTTTTTTAACCCGAGATTCAGACATCTTCCTTTCTGTTTTAAACTCCTTCTTGAGTATATTTACATGTATTTTTGTCTAGATTCACTTAGGGAGAGAGGGGAAATAAAAAGGTATTGTGAATCTATATCAACCAAGAATGAATTTTTGACTTTCTGATCAGTAGTTTGCATAATCAGAATAATAGTAATCTTTTTTTGAGGGAAGGTAGGAACTTGTTTCCAAGTATAAAATTTTATTCAGTTAAAATAATAATAATAATTATAATTCAGGCCAAAGCAGTTTTGAAAAAGAAAAAAATAAAGTTGGAGTAATCACACATGAAAACATATAGTAAGTTTTCTAAACTTATTTATGTAGCTGTAGAAAATGTAGTCAATAGCATGAATGTATCTATGTAGATCAGTGGAATAGAATTCAGAGTCCAGAAATAAACCTCTTTATTTTCAATTGATTTTTTTTTTGGGGGGGGGTAACAAGTATTTCAAGACAATTCATTGGGAAAAGAATAGAATTTTCAACAAATGGTGCCTGGACAACTGGATATCCACATGCAAAAGAAAGAAATTAGACCTAACTTATACCATATACACTCATATGTTATGAGAAAAGGGAGCCCTTATTATACACTGTTGGTGAGAATGTAAATTAGTACAGACATTATGGAAAACTATATGGAAGTTCCTCAAAAACTAAAAATAGAATTACAATATGATCCTGTAGTCTCACTACTGAGTATATAGTCTAAGGAGTTGAAATCACTATGTGGAAGAGATATCTGCACTCCCATATTCATTGCAGCATTATTTACTATAGTAAAGACATGAAATTAGCCTCAGTGTTCATAAATGGATGAATGAATGAAGAAAATATATAATGGAAAACTGTTCAACCTTTAAAAAAGGAAATTCTGTTATTTGTGACAGTATGAATGAACTTGAAGGACATTATACTAAGTGAAATAAACTAGGCTTAGAAACATCAGAACCATGTGTTTTCTCACTTATATGGAAAGTCCAAAATAGTCAAACTCATAAAAGCAGATAATAAGCTGGTATTTACCAGAAGATAGGAGAGAGGGAGAGTGGGAGACATTGGTCCAAGGGTTTAAAGTTGCAATCAGACAGAAATCAATGATAAGTATTTAAGGTAATGAATAAAGTAATTAGCTTCCTTTATCATTCTACACTATGTATGTATATAATAACATCACTGCATCCCATAACTGGTCAATTATAATTGGTCAGTTAATTGATTTTACAAAATGAATTCGAAGTGGATCAAAGACCTAAAAGCAAGAACTAAAACTATAAAATTTATACAAAGAAAAGGTATAATCTTTGTGCCCTTCAGTTGGACATTATATTTTTTACATGTGACATAAAAAGTGACAAAAGAAAAAGTAGATAATGGACTTAATCAAATTTAAAAACTCCTGTGGTTCAAAGGACACCATCAAAAAGTTTAAAGATAAAATGGGAGCCAATTTTTATAAATCACTTCTGATAAAGGATTTTTACCAAGAACTTATATAGGAATTCTTAATAACTCAATAATAAAAAGACAGCCTAATTGAAAAATTTTAAAAAGCATCTGCTTAGACATTTCTTCAGACAAGATATGCAAACAAATAGTAATCACACAAAAGATGCTCAACACCAATTGGAAGTGCTAAAATTTAAAACAATAACTAGTGTTAGGATATAGAAAATTGGAACTCTCAAACATTTGCTGGTGGGATTGTAAAATGGTGCAGTTGGGGCCTTCCTCAAAATATTAAACATTGAGTTACTTTATGACCCAGAAATTCAATTCAAAAATATGTGCTTCAGAGATTTGAAAACATGTCTAGGAAAGAGGTAGAAATTAAATCAAATCAAATCTATGTTGAGAATTTATTGTTTTAGGTATTTGAATCTAATAAATACTTAAAAAAGAAAAGAAAAACCTGTAAATTGTAGGGAAATTCCAGAGGAGATAACATTTCATCAATCTTCTGGAAATAAAACATATAGTAGTAATTCCATTGTCATTAGAAGACAGATATTTTAAAATAGAATTTTTTTTTTTTTTAAGTAGAGAAATTTGCCAAACTTAGGATATAGGCAACCCACCTAACAGTATTCCAAATTGAATATCTAGTTCTTTTATTCAGAAATGAAATGAAGATGTTTACTTAATCATGCCTATAGTAGCTTTTGCATATTCTTGTTTTACATATTTTCTTCACTTATTTAAAAAGCTTTTACTAAATTTATTACAAATTAGCCTAGCTATATGTCCCTTCAGTCTTTCAAGGTACATACCACCTTAATCATTGATTAAGTGAATTGATTTAGTGAAATGATTTTTACTAAGTGTTGGGCTTTGAACATGGAAAGGGGATTCCCTCTAGTTGATGTACTTTGTGAGATCAGATCTATAGTGTGTTTCATTATGGTTGTACAGCTCTATTATTGAAGTTTGGCGACCTCTCGTGTACAGTTATAAAATAACAAGGCTGTGGAAGAAACATTTCAGAGCTTTCTGTCAGATGCTTCCCTGCTTTGAATTTCTTTGAGGATGGTAATTTTCAATTCATAATTCCTGATTTGATATTTATCCATGGATAAACTTGTAATAAATTTATTTAAATGAAAAGTTTTACAAGAAATGTGATGGAACCAGGTATAGCTGAAATGATTGATTTATTATAAGGGGGATGATAGCTGAAATGATTGATTTATTATAAGGGGATGAATAGCCGCCAAGGGATATGACCATTGGAACAGAAGAGAGAATCCAGAAATAAATCCACACATTCACAACCAAATTATTTGACAGTCACCAAAAAAAAAAATAGAAGAAAGGATAATTTCTGTAATAAACGATGATGAGTAAAGTAGATACCTATATACAGAAAAATGGAACTATATCCCTGTCTCTCGCCATGTAAAAAGAAAAAAGCCAACTCAATATGAATCAAAGACCTAAGTATAAGACATGAAACTACTAGAAGAAAATATAAGAAACATAACTTCAAGACATCCATATAGGAAACGATTTTGGGGAGTATGTCCCCCTAAGGTCAGGCAACAGAAGCAAAAACAGTTTTTATCAAACTAAGAAGCTTCTGCACAGCAAACAATAGAATGAAGACAGATTGCAGAATGAGAGAGAATATTTGCAGACTGTTTATCAAACAAGATATTAATATCCAGAATATATAGGAAACAACAGCAAAAAAATCTGACTTTTAAAATTGGCAAATGAGCTAAATATACAGTTTTCAAAAGAGGATATGCAAATCGCCAGCATTTTTATGAGCATATGATCAACATCACTAATCATCAGGGAAATGATGATCAAAAAACCAAAATGAGATACCATATTACCCCAGTTAGAATGGCTATATTTAAAAAGACAAAAGAAAAAAAGAACCTGCTGGCAAAGGATGCAAAGAAAGAACAACACATTGTTAATGAGAATGTAAATTAGTATGTCTGTTATGGGAAAACAGTATGATTTCTCAAAAAACTAAAAATAGAACTGCCATATGATCCAGTTATTCCACTGTTGTCCATTTCCCAAAGGAAATGGAATAGTATATCAAAGAGATAACTGGGCTCTCATCTCATGTTTCTTGCAGCCCTACTGATAATAGCCAAGATACAGAGTCAGCTGAGTTTTCCATGAGCAAGTGAATGCACAAATTAAATATGAAATATGTACACAATGGGATACTCCCTGGCCATTAAAAAAGAAAGAAAGAAAGAATCAATCCTGTTATTGCAGCAACATACGCAGAGGAGGACATTGTGTTAAGTAAAATAAGCCAGACACGGAAAGTGAAATTCCATGTGTTCTTACTTAAAAATATAAAACCTACACTCAGCTGGTTTTGAACTTTAATAAAGGCAGTCATACAATAGGTATTCATTGTTGAGTAAAAATTCATCGCTGTGTTCATGAGATCATCCATAAGATGGACAGCTCCAGTTTATTTATTTACATTGCTATTTTATATGCCATTGGCTATACAACAACTTACATTAATTCTGTTGATGGATTTTTTGCTTTTTGTCATCAATGTTTATTACTTTGAACAATGTGGTTTTAAATGTATAAGAATTTCTCTTGGTTAGGGTATATAACTTAAAATGAACAGTCAGTGAATCTATGCCTTTATAAATACTCATTTATTCATTTCATTCCTGTTGTTTTTCAACTGGAGTTCCATGTGGAGGAACAAAATTACTGATAGGCTCACTAGCACTCCCTCATTCTTCTTTACTCTTTTCCCTGTCTCCCAGTACTTATACACAGGCACACCCTCCCCTTCATCTGAAGTATAGTATAGTATAATATATAAGTGCTTGCTTGTATTTGAAAATAAAAATAAATGCTTTTTAGCCTTCTTCTTTTATGCATGAACAATGCCTGGCTTATAAATGTCTATTATCTGTAACTACTGAGACCAGAGATTTCCTTTCCTGATACAGATAGCGTGTTCCTTTCTGTTAAACGAAAAATGTACTCCAAGAGGGATGAGAGGAGGGTATATAGTTGGAGATGTATTACTAGTATCCCCCAAGACTTACTCTCCCCCAGAGTAGTGTTAGAAATAGGATTTAGAAGATGTGTTGTAATGTAGATTATTTTTACATTTTTAAATTTTCTTTCCAAGAATATCAAAAGATTACTCAGAAATTTTAAATGGTTAAAGGTCAGTTTATAGTTAACTAGATTACTTTTTTATACCAGTGAATAATACAGATCAGAATATCCCTTCTATCTATTTTAACCCAAACTTTATATATTCTAATTATAATTTCTGAAAGTTCTCATTGCAGGTATAATTGGCATGTAGTAAACTGCACGTATTTAAAGTATACAATTTGATAACTTTTGACATCTGAATATATTTATAAAGTCAAGATAATGAACATAAGCATATACCTTCAGTAGTTTCTGTATCTGTTTGTAATTCTTTTTTTCAGCCACTTGTAGACAGAATGAATCTTATTTCTGTCACTATACCTAAAAATATTTCTAGAATTCCATATGTATGGGCTTATAAATTAGGTGTATGTTTTGGTCTAGCTTCTTTCACTCAGCATATATTTTTTAATTTATTCATGTTTTTTAGTTTTTTGTTTGTTTTTAATCACCAAGTAGTATTTCTTCATAGGATTATCCACCATTTGTTCATTTGCCTGTTGATAGATGTTTGGGTTGTTTCCACTTTTTAGCAGTTACGTAAAAGGTGCTGTGTACGTTTGTGTACAAGTTTTGTAGAAATATTTGCTTTCATTTGTCTTGGGTAATACCTAGGAGTGGGAATGATGAATCTTATGAAATGTATATATTTAACTTTTTAAGAAACTTTTTCAAAGGTACTACACCATTGTACACTTTCATCAGCAGTTCTAAAAGCTTCAGTTGTTCTGCATCCTTGCCAAGACATGATATGTACAGTCAAACTTTAGCCTTTTTGTCAGGTACATACTGGTATATTGTGATTTTAATTAGTGTTTTCCTAACAATTAATGATGGTGAACATTTTTTCATGTGCCTATTTGCTGTCTCTGTTGTCTTTGATGTCTTTTGACTGCTTTTATTGAGTTATCTTCTTAGTGCTTTGCATTTATTTCTTACTCATTTTATTCCAAGTTATTTTGTCTGCTGTCTTAAAGGTCTTTTTAAAAATGTTTTTTCTTATGGTTGGGGTTGTGGCTAAGTGGTAGAGCACTTGCCTAGCATGTGTGAGGCACTGGGTTTGATCCTTAACACCACATAAAAATAAATAAATAATAAAGATACATTAACAACTAAAAAATATTTTTTAAGAAATGTTTTTTTCTTTTGGTTCACACATTAATTATACATATTTATGGGGTACAGTGTTGCATTTTCAACACATGTATATACAATGTGTAATCATCTTATTAGGGTAATTGGCATATCTATCACTTCAGGTATGTATGACTTGTTTGTATCAGGAATATCCATACTCTTCTCTACCGGCTATTTTGAAATTTTTAATTGTTGTTAGCCATATTTAATCCTATTGTGCTATAGAACATTAGAAGTTACTCCATCTAACCAACTGCACCCTTATACCCACTAACCATCTTCCCATTTCTCCCTCTCCCATACCCTTCCCAAGTTCTGGTAATCAGCGTCTTATTTCTATTTCTCTGATATCAACTTTTTTTTGCTTCCACATGTGAGAACATGCAATATTTGTCTTTATATGCCTGAGTATTTTACTGTCCTTCAGTTCCATCCATGTTGCTATAAATGACAAAATTCATTTTTTATAACTGAATAATATTCCATCATGTACATATACCAAAATCTAGGTTGATTTCATATCTTGACAATCAATGCCTTAATAAAACTTGTTTTATTATACAGATGTGTCTTCAGTATTTTCTAAACTATAAGAATTCTTTAAGTATTTCAAACACTTTGCAGAATATGTTTTGCAAATGTTTTCTCCCAATCCATAATGAACTGTTTTTAAATTTTTAATGAAGTTCTGAAAATTTTAATGGAGTCTAGAGAATTAGAGTCAACCAAAAATATGAAAATTTTTGCTTTATCTTGGATGATTATAGAACTATCCCTGATTGTTCTCTGGTTGCTACCACACATTACTTATCATTGCATTATTCTCCTTCTATGTAATTGTCCTTGAATTGTAAATGATAAAATATTTTATTTCAACAAACTTTGGTTTTTTTCTGCATTCTGGGATTATAAAGATGTGGTATCTCTCTTCAGAGTTCCCATTTTTAGCATTTAATATTTTCTTCTGATACCTTTCTTCTGAGGTCCATGTACTTTGTTTAGTGCCTAGTATAGCTCTAAGTACTTAATATATTTTTGCCTTATTCCTTTTTGAAAATTTACAAATATGTGAGTTCATTGTAGGAAATCTGTTGTTCTTTGTGTCCTCCACACATCATACTATAGTTCCTTATAATCAGGGGATACTCATAAATATTCAGTGATGGAATGAAATTAGTGATGACTAATATATTGGTAATATGATCTTTGGCTATACCTTACAAAGTGAGTAAAAGATATTTTCATTCCAGATGCGATAATTGCAGACAGATTATTTTCTAAAATAGAACAAAGATGATAATCCTGATTCTTACTTGATTTTTAAAATTTTTGTCTAATTTATTTACTGTTTTGTTGTTGGTTTTTGTTTTTTTGTTTTGTTTTGTTTTTGCAGTGCTAAGGATAAAACCCAGGACCTACTGCATTTTTTTTTTAAACCTGTTTGAAACTATCCCACATACTATATGCCAAACTATAACACTCTAAGACCAGCTTGAATTTAGGTTTTCTCCTTTTCACAGATGCTAAGACCAGTGATCAGATCTGACAGGAAAGGAAACCAGAGAGTTACTTGACTATTTTTTAGTAATTTTTTTTAATGAGCCAGGTTTACATTTTTATTATCCTCAGAAATCTGTCTAAGATAGTGTAACATAGAATTTGATAGTAATTTAGAGCTGTTCAATTACTAATTCAATTACTAATTGAAATGTTTTCCCAAAAGTCTGCTCCATTCTCTTAGTTACTTTTTAAATTTAACTTTGAAATTCTTTTGTCATGAAACCAATGCATTAAAACACAATGACTATAAGTATGTGGGGAAAGATGGCAATAATTTTCTTCCTTTATCTAGGTCCTGGGAACACCAACAAGGGAGCAAATTAGAGAAATGAACCCAAATTATACAGAATTCAAATTCCCTCAAATTAAGGCACATCCATGGACAAAGGTGAGTCAAAATTAGTTTTTAAAGAAACAGCATCAATCAATAGTTGATTTGGATTTCTTGTTGTTTATAAACTGAATTATTTTGAGACTAGATAGCTGCCTGAATACAAGCACATAGCAGTTCTGCATGTAAAGATAGTTGAGTAATTGTACTTCAGTGTTTCATTGACTGTGTACAGTTTTGTTCCCATTGATTTCCTGTAGACAATTTCCAGCCTGGGCTTTCATTTGCAAGGTAAGGACCATGTATCTATATCATTAAAATATTGGAGTAGGATATTACATATAAAATTTGACAACCTGAAATTCAGAAGTTAATCTCTTCATTTACATAGAGTGCATACTTCAATATTATATAACAAATGATAACATACATTTCAAATATTTTCTATATTCTTTGTTTAAATTATTAAAACATAGACCTTATTATAGATGTTGTTGTGTGATTTTCTTTCCTTGTTTACTTTTCTATTGGTATTTTGGGAGCAAGATTAAAAAGCAGATGTAATCTTGCTGTGAGTATACATTACAAGCAATTGCTGTATTTACAGTATGTCAAAAGCCATTGGAAAAACCTAATCTTAACATTAAATGGAACCAGTTCTAAAAGCACAATTATTAATTTACTAGAAAACTTTGATACTTAAATGATTTTAAGAAAGATTTTATTACAGTCATCTCAATTTTATTTGTGAGATTGTGTGCAAGCAAAACAATAGAAACAGAAAGAACTCTAGCTTCTTTATTTTACAGATTCAGAAACTGACCAAAGATAACCAAGCAAGTTATCCAAAGTTACATAGGCGACCTGTAACACATTCAGGATTAAACTCTGTGTGTGTGTGTGTGTGTGTGTGTGTGTGTGTGTGTGTAATGCTAGATCTTTAAACTTATAGTAATGTGCCAAGTACCATTATATGTCACTGTAGGGTTTTTTTTGTGAATTAGATACAGTGTACTCTCTATTATGTATTTCAAGCAGACACTTTCTATATTTAAAAATATCCACAGAGCTATTTGTTTTGTACATTGAAAGTTCATTTAGTTGGTAATAGATCTTTTACAAACAAGAATTGAAGTAATCTAGAGCTATTGATTAAATAATTTACACTACCTAGAGTCAAAGCATGTCTGCCCCTTTCTTCCTGTTCTTCTCAATGGTATTGTAATTCTATTTACTTTTCTTAAAGTTCTCACAATCTCATTACCTCTCTTTACTAATTATTTCCTATTTAAGTCCAAGACCTCAGTAATATTTTAGTGCCAAAGATTTATTGGTTGTAGCTTTCACTGGCCAACACACCAAGGTGTATACTCCTTTCCTTTAAAAAAAAAATTCATGATGTGCACCAAATAATCTTTGATAAGGTTTCTTTTGATCTTTGACTTAAGGTTTAATTGAGATCTGAGTCACAAGATATCTGGAGTTTCTCACCTGGCTCTAAACCCTGAGATTGCCAGGGAGCCTATTTGGATTTAGGGGCTAAATTGCAGTTTGGATCCATTAGCTTATTACAAGTTAAAGTGTTTATAATTAGTGGTTTGTAGTATACTGTGATTTCAGCCAGTTTAAAGGAAAAACAACACAGGGAATTCTGTATATTGAATGAACACAGGAAAATCTTCCAAAAGGCTAACAGATTTGGGTTAGAAAAATATTAGTGATTTTACCTTCTTTGTTCTACCAATCCATATTTCTGTTTTCTGTAGTAACATTATTTTTATGAAGAAGAAAGAGAGAGTTTTTTTTTTCAGTGTAATCTAAGTATCACATGTTATCCTCAGTGATTAACCAACAGATATAGTGCTGAAATTGAGGTCATAGAATCTTAACAGTCCCTGTCCTTATTTATTTATTTTTTAATTAACACTGCCACCAACATTAGTGTGTGTCATTTTCTAAATTTTTACCCTGGATTATTTCTCTCCAGTAGAACAATTAGCCAGAGTGGTACATAAAATATAGCCAACAGAAGAGCTGTGGTAAATTTTTATGGTTTTAACTTTCCTCTGCTTTCCCAGATTCCTGGCTATTTCTATAACATTCCTAATGTTTCTCAACCTTGAATTATAAAGCCCTTTTACTTAGATTTCCATTCCTATTCAATGTGTAGAATAATAACTTAATTCTCCTCTCTTTTCCGTCGTTAAAATTACTGTGAACCCTTCATTCACATAGTATTCTTTGACATATTTTGTTTTCACTTTATATAAATGCATTGTATAATAAGCAGATTGGTTTTAATTTCTCATTGGTACACACAAACTTGGGTGGTGTGAGAAACTCCATGGTTCTACTGTCAGCTAGATGATCAGAAGATGTGATTTTAAAAAAAAAAAAAAAAGATTATGATTAAAATGAAAACACAAAACTTAAGAGACCAAGGGAAAACTTAGCCCCTCTCTCTTTATTTCCCCCAATTATAATACTGAACAGCAATTTAAGAAATGCTGTGTTATGCTAGGCAGCCAGTGGAATCATTTTAAAAGCATGCATAATGTTGTTTAAAGAAGAGAGTCTACCCTTGGAGTCTGGAAAGAAGAATTGCCTTTTTTTTATTGCTATCTTCCATTAGAATCCACTTCAATCCCACTTCCTGAAGCTTTGGGCATGGGAACCCCGGTTTCCTGAGCTGCATTGTATTATAGCTAAATCACTGGGACTGGTAGCTGGTATTCTCAAAAACATGGGCAAAAATAAAATTAATGGAAAAACTGTTCCATGGAAAAAGTTAGATAAGGGAATACAGATATATAGGAAAGTTAGAGGAAAAACAAAAACACTGAGATAATCCGAGCATGTTGTGTGGCAGGTATCTTGAGGATTTAAAAAGCCATTTAGTTGCCCTTGACTACTACATAATAGCAAGTGCAACCTAATTCATTAAAATACTTGTGGATTAAGTAGGAAAGGAAATAGGTGCTATGTTTTAAATAGGAACCATTACTGGAAGATGGGAAAATAAAGTCCTCTGCATTGGTATATATTGCACTTCAAAAAAGAAAAATGAGATTGAAAGCAAAATTAAGTGCTACAAAAGTAGGTTGAGATTGGTTGGAGAAAGAGAAGAAGCTTAATTTCTGCATTTAGTACAGGGAGGAATGGATAGATGACAGGCTATTAGGAATTGAGGATCTAGTTGAAACACTGCTGCTTGTATGTTTTTGTCTACTTTTTTTTTTTGTAAGACAGTGATTATCTGCCATGTCTTCTGATTCTTTTGAAAATAAAACTATAAAATGCTTATAAGGGTTATTTTAATTATGAATAAATGTGAACATTCTACCTCCATTATAGTTCTCTTATTTGTCCTCTTCTTCTGTTTCCACTGGCCTGACTTTAGTTTATACCATTGCCATATCATAGAATTGTAAAACAACCTATTACTTCCTGATTGCCTTCCTTCAGTTTTACATCATTTTAATCCATTCTCCTTGTTGCTGTCAGTGTTAGCTTTCCTAATAGTGTATTTTAGACTCATAGTCCTTCCTATTTTAAATTCTTTCTGATTTCTCAAAGCCTTTAAGGACATTTGGCATATAATACATAAAATGACAATTGGTGATCTGTGTCCTGATTTTTGCCTATCCAATGGAGTTATTAATTGATACCCCTTTATTCTCAAAAGTAACCCAGTTTGGATAATAGATTACTCTGTAACAGTTCTTGATCTTTTCTACTTTTTCTTTCCAGAAAAATAGGAGACTGTTCTTGTCCTGCTCCTAGCCTTTCCTGAATTATCTAGTTGCTTGAACCTAGTCTCCCAGATTCTCCAACTTCTTCTATCTGTAAATGCATGTTATAAAACAATGAATTTAAAATGGTGGAATGAATCTGATCAGACTTTTCTATGGACATATATGAATAAATATAACACAGTTAATTTTACCTTTATATATATTCACAATGCACTGATTTTTAAAAAACTTAAAAATTTAGTGTCTAGTTATAGTAGATAGGGATTTCTAAAAAGATTATATATATATCTCTACTATCATGTAGATATGCATCAACTATTACCCCCCTTCCCCTTTTGGGTACTTGATTCTGCTGCCTTTTTGTTTAAATTCTGGAGACAAAAAAAATTTCATTTTGTTCTGGTAGTAAATAATTTTATGAGGTCAGTAAAGTGACAGATAAATGAATATTCTTTCAGAATAATAGAAGTCATAAATGACATAACTGGTTTGTAGAGGAAGTAGATTAGAATCCCAAGGGCTCTGATCTCTTTAACAGTTATATTTAGTGCTACTTAATATGTTACGTACATATGGGAGTCTTGTTCAGCTGGTAGCCTACTTTGAAGGGGCCATGCAGTCATGCTGAATTTTCCAGTCTAACCAAAATCCTAATTGTTCCCTAGAGAAATCACATTCATTTCTACCTCTTGTTGGTACCACTCCCACCCAACATCACCTTTTGGAATGTTCCTTTTTTTTTCCCTCTGCTTACAAAGTCTTAACCTTCCTCAAGATCTCAAGTCTCACTTGTCCCATGAAATATTTGCTTGTCTAAGTTCTCCATGATTATTCCTACCATGTAACTCCTGAGGCACCTTACCAAGACATATCACATGTGTATTACAGCAGTTGCTAATTTGTTTTATAATGATAACCTGGAAGTGAATTACTTTAAAATGCTTGTTGCCAAATGTGGGGCATATATGATAGTTTAATACTCAGTGGTTAAGTGTCAAACCTGCCATAGGTTTTATGGACAATATAAGTCACCAAAAGCGTTATCCCCATAAACAATCCTTGCATACTTGATTTCTTAGAACACTGTTGACAGTGTGGATGCTAGTATTTCCAACAAAGTAAGCAGGTAATTGAGTTCTGAGGTCTTCAGCTATCAAAAGAATCATTTGATCATTTTAGACTAGACAAGTTATTGGTTATCTATGCTTAAAGCTAAACAAACAAAAAAGAGCCATTACATTTTTTTTAGATTTTCTTCATAGTCTTACTTTCTTTTCTCCTTGCCTTTTCATTACAAAATTTTTAAGAACTGGAAAACTTATCTGTTTCAACCATTATGCAAAATGCCTTCAGAGAGGACTGCAAAGTGCAAAACAAAAATTGCTTTATCTGCTGTGTGTGTGTGTGTGTGTCTTACTCATTTCATTCACAAGTATCCAAGAAAATATAAACCATGTTGGGAATTTCTGTTGGATCCTCAGATCCAACTACTTTGTTCTATTGTTTTGGTAAATCACATTTTAAATTATTTCTCAAATTATTACTTAAACCCCCTCTGCCCTAAACACTGTATGAATCCATTATCACCTGTCTCATGAGTGCATGAAGTATGTCTCTACTGAAATGTACCTTTATCTTTATTAGTGCTAGAATAATCACTTCTCTCCCCTTTTAATGTTTTCCTGTGTTAATAGACTTCCTCACTTTTCAGTTTATGCTGGCTAAAAATTCCCATTTCTTTTCAGGAAACCATATGCATTAAAATCTATCTCCTAGAGTGGCTAATCTACATGTGAGAGGAATAATGTAAAAAAGTATAAATACCAAGACATTAATTTAAAGACTGCTTATGGGGGGCAGAGCATGGGATTGGGAATAGGTTGAAAAAGAAGGCAAAAATCTATTTTTTTTAATTGTTTATTCTTTAATTCCTGTATTTTCTATGTAACCAGTGCTGTGCTGGGAACCATAAAGGATGCAAAAGAAGTAAAACATTGTCCAGTTGAAAAGCTTAGTTGAAGCAAGTACTGAAGGACATAAAATACTATGTAACCATATACTTGATTATGTACTGTAAATGTTCACAGGTGTTTCATATACTGTAGTTGTTATACAGCAGACCTTTAATAAAGATGATAGAGGGAAAAGAGAAGTCTCCTTATCAATGATAGAAGAGGTGAGCTATTGAAGGAGAATTAGGATTTGCCTTAGGTATGGAAAAAGTTAGGAATTATCATAGCCTGGGTGAATATCTCTTAAGATGCGGGGGGGGGGGGGTATGGATGAAAAGGAAATATTCCTGTATTTTTGGAAAGGCCAGTCTGACTGTAATAACACTTTTGTGAAGAATGAAAGATTAAAATTATTTAAGTGGACATTTGGGAAATCACACTTTGGTGTACTGTTGTACTGTTTTGTCAGTAGATAACATTAGAGAAAAAAATTACATTGCATAGTTAAATGCTGATGTCTACATATACCTTTTCTTGTGTGTAATGGAGCTCAGGAAAAAATTCATCCTTTTAATTACACAGCTAAAATTCACTGAACACTAACTGTTGTGATGTAATGAAAGGATTCTTCAGATTTCCTAAGTTCAAACTTCTTCACCTTAATTTAGGAACTGATATCTTCAAAGGTTAGAAAAACATATTTGTTCAGTAGGCTTGAGCTATGTTGAGTGTATCTCTACCCTGTTAAATACATAGTATTTAAAGTTGGCTAACGGACTCTCTGAAAGTTAGTTTTCCATAGCTGCTGGTAATCATTTCTGATAGTATTAAAATGAATTACCTCGTATGTCATTGCATCATTAGACCAATCATAAAAACATGCAAAATACCACCAAAGAATGTTTCTAAAAATAGTGTAGACCGATTAATTATTGAATTATGTTTTACATAAAAACACTTAGGTAGACTTAATTTTCATACTTAATTAACATATACAGTCATTTAACAGATCCATATATTGTCTCACTTCTAATCCTATATTTAGGGTTACAAATTACAAATAATTTTAGATGATTAATAGATTACTTGATAGCCAATATTGGAATTGCTCTTTAGGAATATTTTTATCAGTTTTCAAAATTAGGAGTTTTTAAATTTTGTGTATGACCAGAAAAGTGAGAAGAAGCTGTGTGGAACAGTCATAGTACTTGTCTATATTTCTATGAAATTAATTGTTACTGTCCATAACCATAAAAAGTAGACATTTTTATATTGCTCTGATCGGCTGCATAGTACAAGAGTTGGTAAAAGCTGAAGCCATGAGAAGCAGCTTAACTATAGGCCTTGATATGGTTGCATATGATTGTTTATAAATGTCCATTTTAAAGGGCTTTTGATTCGGTCGTAACAATTAGCTGTAGGTTGAACTTCGATGGCCAAAGTATGTTCTAAAACATCTAGAGAAAAAATTGCCTCTGTCGTTTTTGAGTTTTCCAAATGCAAATTTATTTTGAATAATTCTTTATTTAAGGATTTGTTTGCATTTGATCAATACCACAGAGACTTCCTTTTTGAAAAAAACTTTTTTTTCTGTTAGGTTCTTCTGTGGACTAGTAATTGTGATGAGAGTTGATATTTATTTCAATTTAATATGTTGCTGCATAGGTGAGGTAGTATTTGAATCACTTTAAAAGTTCATGTCAGTGGTTTGTTTAGTTCTTTTGAATTTTTCCTCTTTTCTTTATTTTTGCTTTTTTTCCTTTTCTTCCCCCCTTACCCCCCCCCCTTTTGTTTTTGCTTTGTTTTATTTCGTTTTACTACTTTTGTTGTTAGTTTTTAAAGGGGTCTTTTGGGGTCTCCATGGCCTTGCTGCATACTTGGCTGGCCATATTTAGTCTGCGCACTAATTATTAGTTGGCCCAGTTCAGTTTTACTTTGTGCTATCAGTTTTTTTAATATGGTTTTCTTTTTGTCCACGTGGTTGCTTTGAGATTTTTTTTATTCTGATGGGCTGGATTTTAATCCATGTACTAAATTTTAGTCTGCAGACTAAAAGTAATCCGCGGATTATTTATTTTGCAAAATATTTAATTCCCCCACTGGAAACTATCCTAAAAGAATGTTACATTCTCTTAGAATAGCCAAGGGTGTTCACAGCTACTGGTGAGTTCTGCCCTTTTTTTGTTTGTTTGTTTGTTCTCAATGCCTAGACATAATAGACCCTGCTACCTCCCTTATATATTTGGCTCCGTTGTGCCTAGGTGTTGGTGTACATTACTATGCATGTCACCTGTAACTGTGACTGTCCCTTAGTTGTATTGTTTATTGTATACATTTTTGTTTAGCTTTTGGTGGGTGAATTGGGCATATTTGCAGATGGAACTGTTGTTGAATTTGTAGTGCTCAAAGATTTAGGATTTTTTTTTTTCAGTGAGTTTTTCCAAAAAGGAAAGAAATGCTCTCTATTTATTTTTCTTAAGTAATGGGTGCAAGGGTATGAGGGGGCAGAGCCCACAATACACAAAGTAAGTTTATACCCGCACTCCTGAGATGATATGTCAATTTCCTGAAGAATCCTAAAATAATGAGACTGTCAGCAAATAACATCTTTTAGCAGGGAAGTCAATCCAAAACTGGAGAATAATCCGCGGTGGCCTGATCCTTCTTAGCTCACACAAATTAAAAATATCTGGCTTGAAATCTATAGTAATATAAATTAAATATATTTAATACATTTCTCTTGTAACTAATAACTTAGCAAAAAAAATGTTTATACTGTGTAACTGGGACACATTAATTGAGAAAAATTAGTATATTGGGAACATACATCTTTAAAAGCAGGCTAATATGCCCCCTCCCAGTCATGTCTATGGATGATAAATCCAGGTCGTAGAAGACCACTTTACTTTGGGAACTTTACTTCTAGATTTCATTTTGATTTTAACTTTTTTTGGTTTTGTATTTTTTTAATAAACACACTGGCATTGGAACATGATAAAATAAAATTTAAATGTTTCTTTACTGTGCCTCACCATTGCACAATCAAAAAAATTTTTTGCATACACTGTGGTGAAATAATTTTTAAAATTTGGACTTGCTACTGTGGAGACTAATGTTTAAAGTTTATAACTGTATAAACATTTTCTGTGTCCCCCTACACCATGGATTTCTTATAACATTGGATATATTTTTCCTTGCTGGACTATTCTCTTTTGGATTGACTTCCCTGTTTGGATTATTTCACTGCATTATCATCTTTAGGATTCGTCAGGAACAGGACATTTCACCTCAGGAGTGCGGGTATGTACTTTATTTTTTTTCCCAAAAAAATTTACAGGGCAGGTCTATAAAACTTGGGTGGGGGGGTGCATTTTTTGAAAGGCTAAACAATTGTTTATTCTTGAAACATGCTAGTAAAAATGTAGGAAGCTATGATTTCTGTTTTTATTCATTGTATGGTATAGATTTTCTTGTTACATTTTTAGATTGTCAGTCTCCTAGGTGAACCATTGACAGAAATTGTAAGGTTTTAAAAGTATTATTCTTATAAGAATAAACATTGATGAAGATTCATGAAACCAAATGTTCTTAAGTATTGAGCTATTTCAATGAGTAAGAAATGATGTAGCAGTCGAAACTTATTTATTAAAAGCCAAATTTTAGTAGTTACTGGTTTCCTTTACTTTAGACACAAAGGAAATTCAGAAGAGCTAGTTTCTAATTTGTACAGTAATTTTTGAAAATTGCATGCTATCACATCCTATATTATGGTCAGAAATCTAAACTCTGAAAGATACTGGGTTTTGACCCCACATAATTTCCCACCAACCTTTATCCACAGAGTACTGAACCAGGGTTCTTCTTATGAAAAATCTTTCAAAAGATTTAAAGTACAGCAGATATTTTTTTTAAAAAAAAGAAAGGTTAAATCTTGATTTTAATGTAGATTCTTGGAATTACTTCTTATCTGTATTATTTTTAGCTCTTTAACTTCATTAGTTAGGATTTCTGACAACATAAGCTAATATATCTTAGAACCAAAATGGGTAATCATTCAAAGCCAGTAAAATACCAGGGGCTAGGGGCTTTTTAAACATAATCAGAAATAAGCTTACAGTACTGGTTTATTCATACCTTTAACAAGATAAAGATAATAAATAGGAGTTTGTTATTAAAATATGAATTTTTTATTTTATATAACTCACCACCTAGTTACCTATAGTTGAAGTTTAGAGATATTTAGTTTTTGTTACTGTGTTTAATTCTAGTTATATGACACTATTATTGGTACCGAAGCATTTTGGATTAGCTAGCAGACTAATCTTATACTGTCAAGTAGATTCAAACTGCCCTCAGGAATAAAATATGTCAGTAGTGTTTAATATTTTTATGATAAATTTTCTGAGTTTTTCCTCTGACCATTTTTATTTTGCGTTCTAGATTTGATTATTGTCATATTTGTCTCTCTTAAAGCAAGAGAGGGAAAAATGGCAAATAATAGTGGAATATCTAAACATTTTAAATAATACGATCGCTTTAAGGTTTCTTTGATGGAGATAATCAAAATTCTCAGAAATAAAGACTGTTTTTGACCATACAAAGGGCTTTCTATCATAACCAATATTGACTAAGACCTTTAAAGATCTGAATTAATTTCTAAGATCCTTATCAACTCAATCTCTCAATTCCCATGGAAAATAATCTTTCAGTAACAAACTATGTGAAAACAAAAGCAAAAACAAGAGAAAGGAAAAAAAGAAAGAAAGAAACCCAACAACAACCAGTTTTCAGTGGTTTTGTAGAAAGTATTCTTATTCTTTTAAATATTTAAAGAACTCTGGTTGTAACTAATTCTCCTACGTTTGGCCTAAGTGAACATCCAGATGTTATATGAGCCATTCTCATTAGGAAATCTTAGCCTCCCAGAGTCCTTCATGCCTTATGCCCTATCACCTCTGCATGTCCTTTCCTCATTTATGGGTCTATTGCCCTCCATTTATGCATGTCTGTTTTTCTTTATATTTCTGCACCACAACTTTTATTTGGGTTGTATGTTCTTTCTATCAAAAGTTGTATGTTTCATTTTTATTTGATTTCAGAGGCTTTTGGACATTTCATTTAATTTCTGTTTATTTCTACTCCTTCTTTAACTGGCCATACTTTAGGTTGAAATATATTTTCATAATTTTACATTTTGATTCATGTTAAGACATTGATGAGTAGAAAGCTATCTCTTCTTTTAATCAAGTTAATTACATTTTATTTCAATATAGCCTTTAGATTCCTATTTTTGTGACTTTTTTTTTTTTTGGTAGCTTTTAATGAAAAAGACAGTATCTGCTCCTGAAAAAAGCCCTAGAATATTCATTCAAATTAATTAAAATGAGAGTGATCTGGCCACATTCATGATAACAGTTACTTGAAAATGTCAAACATTTTGTCAAAGTAAATGATGGGCTTTGTATATTGAGAAAATAATACAATTATTAGCATTAGAAGACCTAGAATAACAGCTTTTCTTTCTTTTTAGAAAAATTATTGATTACTTAATTTGAATAGTGCCATCCATTATCAACAGTTGTTGACACCAGAGAGGCAATCTTTTATTTACTGCCACAGCAGTCAAAACTTTGAAGATTTTTTTTAATGCTCTTTTTGTTGTTTTTGCCTCCAAAACTCAGCCTTTCCCATGTGCCTGATATATTTTATATGCATGTTTAATTATATTGCTTTATGTTTAGCTTATGTAGATTTTTCTCTGAGCTTTTCTCATATAGTCTTTAAAATTAGCAGTTTACCCCAGTGTGGCGAATCATATGCAGTTAACTTTTTTTATCCTACAAGGTTCCTTTCCCAAATGCAACCATGTTTTTGTACAGGTGGGAATTAACTCATTACTCAGAGAGCTATTTGCTTAGATTTTTAATAATAAAATATTAATTGTTCTTTCCTCTTTTTGTACTGCAGGTCTTCCGACCCCGAACTCCACCGGAGGCAATTGCATTGTGTAGCCGTCTGCTGGAGTATACACCAACTGCCCGACTGACACCACTGGAAGCTTGTGCACATTCATTTTTTGATGAACTGAGGGACCCAAATGTCAAACTACCAAATGGGCGAGACACACCTGCACTCTTCAACTTCACCACCCAAGGTAATTCCAAACACTAAGCTCTTAACCATTTCTGGGAAAGGTGCACATAGGATATGGAATGAGACTCTGTTAATGAAAATCTGTGGAGAACAACAGTAGATATATTAGTAAGCATTTATGGAGGTATAAAGCACCCTATAATTTATTAGTCCAATTTTTGTATGGCCTTGAACAAAATAGTGACAGATAAAATTTTTGAAATAAGGATACTTTCTTTCATTTGTAGCAGATTACATTTAATTTTGGCACATGAGAAGTTTATAGACATTTCATTGGGTGAGATTTATCACTAATAAGATTAATATATAATTAGCATTTTTGCTTCCTAAGTATCAGCATCAAGTTTTTAAAACCTAGAAATAAATTGGTGGCTGTATTTTTATAAATGGGTTATTTTATAAGCAAAGGGAAAATTGGAGTCCTGTAATCCCTTTCTAAGAACTTATATGAGAGATATAGACAGAGAAATTTCCATCTCCTTTGTGACTTGGTACCCACTACTGCTGCCAAGAAAACATTGAAAGGAAAACTGAGTTTGTGCATTCACTTCTAAAAAACTTAGGGATAGTCATTTCTTCATCATTTCTACATTTTTATGTTCACTTTTTCTTTCTCTCTGATTAAGACCCCCAAGTCATTCATTCATTCAGTCAGTCAGTCAGTCACATTGCTTCTGCTAATTTGATTTTCTTCTTAAACTGAGCATTAAGTTTTTTATTCCAGGGAGATAAAACAAGAAATGGGTGATGTGTATCTTGATTACTGAGCAGTAAGCTTAGGCTAAAAAAATATATATAATGGACATAGAGAACTTTGTGTGACCAGGAATGAGAAACTTCCTTTATTCGAAGGTGAATGTGTTTTCCACATATCTAAACTTTTCTAAAATTGAATGTGGAAGGTTGTGTGGTGTAAGTGGTAGATAGTGAAGATTCCAGTAGATAGTAAGGCACACTGTAAACTTAAATTATCAATATTTTGTAACACTAGCAATGCTGATATAGTCTTAACTTTAAAAAAAAAAAAAAAAGAATGTAAGCTGATCAGAAACCATTTGGAATTTAGGGTCCTGATTATCTGTTTTAAGAAGAATATTAGTAAATGGGAGCTACCTTTTAATATTTATAATATAGTCTTTTCAAAATTTCTTTTCTAACACATATATTGATAAATGATAAATCTTTTCTTTCTTTCTTTCTTTTTTTTTTTTTTTGTACCAAGGACTAAACCCAGGGGTATTTAATCACTGAGCCACATTCTCACTCCTTTTTATTTTTTGAGACAGGGTCTTGCTGATTTGCTTAGGGCCTCCCTAAGTTGCTGAGGCTGGCCTCAAACTTACAATCCTTCTGCCTCAGCTTCTTGAATCACTGGGATTGCCAAAGCATCCACCATGCCTAGCTTGATAATTCTTGAATCCAAGATAATCTCTCATTTCCCAAAATCCCAAACAGATTTGATAACTTGAATATATTAAAGTCATATATTACATAAGGAATTTTGCTTTTTTTAACATCTCAACTTTTATAAAACAATTTCATTCAATTTTTTTTACATGTCTTTTACATCTGTGTATTTGTAATCAGATAGAGCTATTTTTTGAACCGTCTAATTTCTTAGGTTAAGCCACCTGAACTTTTTTATATGAAGCATTTTTTAAGTCTATAGAAGGACATCATTGGAAAATCTGAGTACCCATTTGCAGGTTTTATTTTGTTCTATAGGTATATGTTTATTATCTACACAATATAACTGTTCTGGATTGCTTTTCAAAGTGATCTCTAAAGGCTTGGATAGAATGACATCTGCACTTGCAACTTGGAGTATCAACCTTAGGAACTACTAAGTTAGTTAGTGTTAAATTACTTTTTTTCTGATCATTTTTCTCAAGCGACCTTCAAATTTCACAAACCCATATTGGTTGAGGTTTTTTCACACTGTCCTTCCAAAGAGTACTTTGGAAAGTACTAGTCTTTCCAAAGATTAGTTATTAGAAAAATGATTCTCAGGATATATTTATAAGGTTCACTACAAAGACACATGTGAATTTTTTTTTCACTGATATTCAGAAAGTCATGTAAAATACTTTGAAAGCCACAGACAGTACGTGTTTATACAGGTTACATCCAAATATATATGTACTCTCGATAATCAAGAAAGCCCCTTGTCAGGTGAATAATTTGGTAAAACCTCAAATACTACATGATATTTATGGTAAATAGATTTGTGGGAATAATTCTCCTTATAGTCATATGGTACTTAGTCTTCATTATGTTTGTTCATGTGTATCAAAAATGAGATACTACTTAAACTTCTTTCTTGATCAGATTTAAAAATCTAGAGTTAAGTTCCACAGTTTATGTGTGCCATTTTTTAAGCAATTACATTTGATTCTTTATTCACTAAATTTTTTTATTATTACTAAAGAAAATAAAATTTTTAAAACAAAATCTATGAGTTTCTTAAGTTTTTTTAAAAACTGAAATAAAATTCATGTAAAGTTAAGAATTTTTTTTTAAGAAGTAAACAACCCAGTGTTATTTAATACATCCACAGTGTTGTGCAACTACCAGCTTTATCAAGTTCCAGAACACTTTCATTGCACCTAAAGAAAACCTTGTCCCGGTTAAATGGTCACTCCCATTAACCTCTCTCCCATCCCCTAGGAACAATTTATTTTCTGTCTCTATGAATCTTCCTATTTTGGATGTTTTATCTAAATGGAGTCATAAAATATAGGTCTTTTATGTCTGCCTTCTTTTACTTGTTGTTTTCAGAGTCCATCCACATAGCATATATTAGTGCTTCGTTCCTTTTTGTGGCTGATTAATATTCCATCATGCAGATATGTCACATTTTGCTTATTCGTTCTTGACTTATAAACATTTGGGTTGGCTATTGTGAGGAGTGCTGCTGTGAACATTCATGTACAAATATTCGTTTGAATATTTGTTTTTCATTCTTTGGGTACTACTAAATCACATGATAATTCTGTTTAACTTTTTGAGAAACCACCAAATTATTTTCCTAAGGCTAAGGCTGCACGTTTTACATTTCTACTAATAGTGTACACGAGTTCTAATTTTTCCACATCTTGCCAACACTGGTCACCTTCCTACCTACCTTCCGTCCATCCTTCCTAGGTCCTTTCTTTTTAAATAGCCATCCTGGTGAATGTGAAGTGGTATCTCATTGTTGTCCTAAGATTATTGCAATATAATGGACCAGGACTTGATAAGTGCTTTTTAAAATAAAGAAAAAGCTTAATTTCAAGAAGTCTAAATTAGTTCAAACTATCCATACATGTCTAATATTTATAGAAGTTTTTAAAAAGAATGAGTATTATTTTATTTGGGTATTTTAAAATGTAATATTTGCCCATAGACCATTTACATTAGAATGATTTAATTTGAAGAATCTGCTCATCTCCCATTTAAAAAAGCTGGGTTATGTGAAAGAATGATAGTTTTGTAGGGAAATAAGAGGGAATGGGGGCAGACTGACTGTAGACAGAAAAAAGCAGTGATTTAGGAATTCAGGAGAACTAAAATAGAGTTAAAATAGGATTGGGGCAACCACAGGACAACAGGTAGACCCAGGCAGACTGAATGTTTTAAGGTAGAGAGACAAGAATATCTAAAAATTAAGAAGTCAGGTGATGAAATAGAAAAAGGATTCTAGAAAACAAGTTTTTAAAAGACAGTAAAAGGTTGAGAGCAAATAAAAATGTCTCTAAGTGTGTATATGTTTTTCTGATTTAGAAGAGTACATATATATTTGGATGTAATATGTATAAACACATACTGTCTGTGACTTTCAAAGTATTTATGTGACTTTCTGAATATCGGTGAAAAAAGATGAACATGAGTCTTTGTAGTGAACCTTATAAATATATCCTGAGAATCATTTTTCATCAGATTAAAGATATATTAAGTATCATTATTTTAAAATAATCCCTTCCTCTTTGTTTGTTTCGTTTTTGTTAAAATGCCCTGGTTTAGCAGCCATTCTGAATCTGAGCTGTTATCACTGTTTTTTCTCTGAACTTTTAAATCATTATTGTTTTTAAACACTCCTTCCATATAAGGACATAACCATCCAGGGAAGAGATATTATTTGATGGCATTCTACTTGATACTGTATATTCTCATTTTGAAGCAGTGTTTCCAAATGGTGATCTTGTTTTCTAAAGCAAAGATGTAACTTGTGCAGATGAAACTTTAAAGACTAATGGATAATAATTAAGGAATGATCAGAAATTGTAAATTTGTAATGCAAGAGATTGAAAAAGGAGAATGAATCCCCACTTGATTATATAGCTAGGGAGAATTCAAAGAATCCTTGTTGGGAGTAAGTAGTGAGGATTTTCATTTGCACTCTTACCCCAAATAAAACAAAGATAATCCCTGATACATATACAGTAGGTGCTCAGTGAATGTTAGAATATTTGATATGTGGCACTTCAAGTAAACACAGAGTTTATTAATTTATACAACCAGTATTTATTGGGCATTTCTAATGCTGTTTCTGGTTGTTATTGTTGTTGTTTTAATTAGTAAAGTAAATCTGCCATATAAACCAAATAAGAAATATTAAACACTTGAGTAAAATACAGTGTATTTTAATTAAAGTAAAACTTACACCAGAATTTAACTTCACTTTGCTGTTTATTACAGTATCATGAAAATTAATCATAAACAGTAATTAGTATTACATTCATATAATCACAAGAAATAACTAGAGGAAGGAGAGAGATGAACAAATATGGGACAGGAAACTTTCAGATCCTTCTGACTGCCCAAATCCATACTTCAAGAGAATATCAGACCTGTCTGATTTTTCCAGACCTTTGACAGCTGAATCAATTCCAGGAAGCAGACGGAATCAGGAAAATTCAATAGGGATCAGTATTATTGTCTGTTCCAAGGCTGGAATATATTAGGAAGTAAGTTGTTTTATGTTTAAAGTGGAGTTTGCCCCTAATTCCACCAACACACATCTGTAGTTCCAATTTTTTTTTTTTACACAATTTGTACAGTTTTAACAATTGAAACAAGCATTTGTCCTCATGAAGTTATAGGACAGGATAGGGTTGGGGCTTGGGGTGAGTAAGGATTATCAGCCATTCACATTAGAATGACTTAATTTGAAGAACCTACCCATCTCTATTTTAAAAAGCTGGGTTATGTGAGAGAATGATAGTTTTCTAGGGAAATAAGGTGGAATGATGGCAAACTGACTATAGATAGAAAAAAGCAGTGATTTAGGAATTCAGGAGAACTCAAGAGTTAAAATAGGATATTTGGGGCAGCCACAGGGCAACAGGTAGAGGCAAACTGAATGTTTTAAGGTAGAGAGGCAAGAATATCTAAAAATTAAGAAGTCAGGTGATGAAATAAAAAAAGGATTCTAGAAAACAAGTTTTTAAAAGACTAAAAGGTTGAAAGCAATAAAAATGAAAAGAGAAGAGATTTTTAAAAAGTGTGTAGTAATGTTACAAAAATAGGAGCTGATGAAAACGGAATTGGAAATGGTGGTGAGCAATAAAAATAAGTGTTCAAAAAGCCCAGCTCATCAAAAATTTTTTTCTTTCATTTGAAACCAATAGACTACTTACTTATAAATATTATAATAATTCATTATTTATGATAATTAGAAGGTTTTATCATTTTTGCAACAGTGGGTTTTAAACCTATGTTTCTGCTATGAAGTATTGATAGACATAATTATGGTCAGCTCATCTGCTTATCTGCCTTTCTGTATCCTGAGCATTTTCTTCTAACTTGTTTTACCCTCAGACATGTCTAAAGTGAACACAGTTTCTCATCGACCTGAGGTAATGAAGTATCTTATGATATTATTCTTAAATTACTATGACCCCAGAGATGAGGCATTTTGGTCTTTAGACATATAATTTATAATAGCAACAATAAATTTAGATGGGATAAAAACTCTTTACATATAGGACACAGCAAAAGAATTGACATCTGACTTATTCTTTAATTTATAAATAATCTAGCATAAAATTTCTAGATAATCAGGCTGTATTCTTCTAGTTGTTGAAATATGAGTCCAGTATATACAGTACAGGAGAGCTTGAGAAAATTTATGAATAGGCTAAGAGAAAGGCAACTATAGTAGTAAGGATAGATAGTGTTGACTATATTCAACTATATTCAATTCAAGGATTTTAGACTAGGAACTGTGAATTTTATTTGAGAATTACTGTAATTTTTTCTGAGGTTATTTGGTCTGCTGTACTGCTTCAGACATACTACTAAGAAGAATGTGGAATGGTATAGGAACACTCAAGAAAATTAATACATTGACTAAAAGTTCTTTATGTAGTTTGGGCAGATAGAGTTCCAGGAAGAACCAGATTACTGGTGGTGTACATTATACCAAGGAAATAATGAAGTGCAGCTTTGCATGTGAAAAGAGTAAATCACCTAATGTCTAGTGTCCTCTAACTAGTTACTAGAGAATAGTTGTTGTTAGTTGTAGACCTTGGCCTGAGTTTTCTCATTTAAAAATCATCGTCATCATCATTTGTCATTATATAGTTGGATTGAAGAATATTTAAGTTTTATCTCCAAATTTTTTATTATAAAAATGAATTGACTCCATAAAGACAAAGAAAAAAATAAGAAATTAAAGCTTCCAATGTAGAACAAATTAGAGATACATAAATTAATGATATAAATAAGTACAGGAAAGCCTTAGACTGATTCTCCAGAGTTCAGAATGTTAGCAGGATTATTTTTTGTTTTGTTTATTTTTTCTGATGTTAAGGATTGAGCATCAAGAGAATATCAGACCTGTCTGACTTTTCCAGACCTTGGAATTCATGACCTTTGACACACTCCTTTCTCTCTTTGTCATTAAATATGAATGATTTAAGGGCCTTGCATATGCTGGTTTTTTGATGAATTGTTTTCCTGGTGTCTCCAGTTGATTGAAGAAATTCTTATCATGCATTAACTTTTCTAGTCTTTTGAAACCTATTACTGTTTTTGTTTTTAACCATGTCTAAGGTACTAGTTAGTCTGCTCAGACCCTGCCTTTTCATTTCTGAATTCTCAGTTCTCCAAAGTTAACCCTGCTTTCATATCTTGAACCTCCTTGTTCCCTTCATTTTCTCCCTACTCTCAAGCTTGGCATCCATGCTTAGCAAATAGTAGCATACTTTTCAGTTTCAATTTCTTCACACTCCTTCTCTGCTTCAAACATATATATATATATATATATATATATATATATATATATATATATATATATATATATACACACACACACATATATATACTTCTTGATCCTGATAAGGACTTTTTGCTTTGCTATTTCTCTCCTCCAAAATGCCACTGGTTTTTTGTTGTTTTGCTGCAGTTTGTATCCACACTTGCTGCCTCTGTTTCCTTTTTTTTTCCCATGAGTAAACAGACTGCTTGAAAGTAGGTAGTAATTGTTGGGAGTGAAAAACAAATGAAGCTATTTTGGACTAATTGTGACAGTCCCATGGAAATGCCCGTGATCTCTCACCATAAAAGTACAGACTCGTGACAAGAATAGGACTGTAGCAGAAGTTCAAGAAGGCCTCCTCATTCACACAAGCAAAAGCTATGCCAGGTAACAAGTTCTTTAAAGTAGAAAATAACCAACAGATGGAAGCAGTGGATCTTTTAAGGAATGCTTATAATTAAGGAAGAGAAAAAGAACAATGGAGTATAGAAGTTGGATAGATGTAGAACTAGCAGTGATTATACATTTTAGAACTTAACTATTAACTTTTAGGGTGTTTGACTCAAAAAAGTTCACAAATACTCTATCTCCTATCCTTCTTTCCCAGGTCTTTGGATTTAGCAAAGCCTCCCAAGATCCCAGAGCTTCTTATTTTCTTCTCTTTGCTCTTTATGGGCTACCCATCTCTCCCTATCCAAGGCCAGAATAACAGTATACACACCATTATACATACCTTTACCCCATACTAAGATAGAAAACCATCATGGCTCTCAGCTGGGCATGCAGATACACAGAAGGACAGGTGTAAGGATCTGGTAAGGGAATGTAAATGAGTAGAAGAAAATAACAGTGTGAGCCATTAGGAAAGTGACCATTAATCACCGATATCCAGTTTATTTTGAAGATTCTCTTGACAGTAGTTTGTTTCATTGTCATGCATTAAAATCTCTGGTAATCTTTTCCCTTTTCATGTTTCCTCTTATATATTGGACATATGGTCAGAGATCTTTTCTGTTTGTTTGTTTATACCAGGGATTGAACCCAGGTATTTCAGTCAGTTTTTCTGATGCTCTGACTAAAGGATCTGATCAGAACAACTATAAAGGAGGAAAAGTTTGTTTGAGGGCTTACAGTTTTAGAGGGCTCAAAAGAAGGCTGAACATCATGGCAGAGTGTGTGGCAGAGGGAAGCAACTCACATCATGGTGATCAAGAAGTAGAGAAAGTCTCTACTTTCCAGATACAAATACATACACCAAAGCCACACCCTGATTCCTACCTCCTTCAGCCACACCCTACCGGGGCTAAGATAACCCAATCATTTCTCCTCCAAACTTTATTGCATTGTCTCACATGTGAGCTTTTAGGGGACACCTCACATCCAAACCATAACACCAAGGATGCAGGGATGCTTAACCACTGTGCCACATACCCATCCCCATCCCCTTTTTGAGACAGGGTCTCACCAAGTTTCTTTGTTTTTTTGTTTTTTTTAATTGGTTCTTTTAGTTATACATGACAATAGGATTTATTTTGACATAGTTATAAAAACATGAAATATAATTTGTTCTAATTCAGCCCCTAGTACTTCCCCTTCCCCTCCCTGTTCCCTTTCCTTTACTCTACTGATTTTTTTGCTATTATAGTAGTTTTTTTTAAAATTAGTGTCTTGAGAATGTACATGATGGTAAGAATCACTTTGTTGTATTCATATATGTATATAAAGAAGTTAGGTTAGATTTAGTCCACTGTCTTTCCCTATTCTGTCCCTCTTCCCCTCACTTTCATTCCCCTTTGTCTACTCCACTGTTCTTTTTTCTGTTTTTGAATGCCTTTCTTTTGCCAGCTTGTTCAGTTGTACATTTCTATTTTCGTTGACCAGACAAGAATGATTGTCTTTTTTCTGTCTGTATTCTGCAACCTAACATACTATTTTATGCTCAGTATTAGATGAATGGGTGTGTGGGTAGGGAGGTGGATGGATAGATGAATTTTTTTAAAGTCTGTTTTAGAAGATTTTAATTTTAATGGGGATGGTAAATCTAAATTTCTTTCAGGTTGATTAAGAAAAACTATTACATACTTCATTAATATTTTTATGTGCCTAGAATCAGAAAGGTATTAAGCCATTACAGTTACCAAAAATTTGCTTGTTTTCCTAAGTAAAATATTGTATGTTGAAATTTGACTGACTTTAGATAAAATAGCTTGGATCTTCAAAAATATTGTGTGTGTGTGTGTATTAGAGAGAAAGAGAGCACGCATCACCATTACATGTCCGATCCACAATATTAGGTTCAATCCTTTTTATTTTTATTTTTTTAATTCCTATGGTCAAAACCAGGGCCTTGTTCTAGGAGGTAAGCACTGTGCCACTGATCTAAATCTCCAAACCCTTAAAATAATTATTTCTTAAAGTACCTGTATAGAACTTGATTCTTTAAAGAAAGCTAATCTATGCAGTGGATGGAAATAGCCTTATCACATACAGGTAAAAAGCCTATTTCACAACTTAAAGCTAGCAGTCTTTTTTTTTTTTTTTTAAGTTAAAAAATATAGAATTGAGATGACCACATTGTGCACTCCTATAATCACAGGTACTCTGGAGGTTGAGAGAGAATGATTGCAAGTTCAAGGCCAGCCTCAGCAACTTAGACCCTGTCTCAAAATAAAAAGGACTGGGGAAATCTGGGAAAGAAGGAAAAAAAAAATAAGCATTGGTTCCTGCCATACTGAGTCATACCCTGTGAAGTCTCCTGAGAACTTAAGCACTGTATCCCTGCAGATATTCTGTAACAGCCTTTTCAGAAATGGGAATGGCCACCTTTCCCAGCCCTGGCCTCACAGTATTCCTCAAAGCCTGTCACCACCTGACCTTGTATGACCTGCTGCCACATGGCATATTCAAGTTGTGAACCATCCAGCTCCTATACTAGTGGGGCATCTGGTCCTTGTCTGCTTGTCTAAATCTGTAATCCAGCACTATAAGAGTTTAGCACACAAAAATCCCCTCAAAAAATATTTGTGAATAAAGATTGAATTTTTGAATGAAAAGAAGGCAGGGGATGTAGCTCTGTGTTACAGCACACCTACACCTGAGTTTAATCCCTAGTGCTGCATGCATTTGTGCGTGCGCGTACACACAACGTATGTGTATCTCTCTCTCTCTGTATATACATATGCATATATATATATATATATAATTGGATAAAAATATTTTTTAAAAAAGCAATAAGACTTTAAATAGATGTTTCTTAAATCCTGCTTTTAGAAGTATCTAGATAGTTGAGTGGGTTAGCCTGTACGTATACTTGTACATGTGCATGTACATACAGACACAAAATAGACTGCACTTATATTCCCTGTTATAAAACCTTCACTTTCAGTTCCTGTAGTTAAGTACTGCCAGAGTTGGATGGCATATTTAAGTCAATGCAAGATGAAAACTTATCTTACTAATAATATGTTTACTCTCTAACTTTTAGTTCTCAGACGTATCTTAATTTTAGCAGATAGCACCTTTTTGTATATCATAACAAGAGTAATGATGGAATAAGCTCTGTTTCTGTGAGTTTACTGTGTAAGTTGATTACTAGCTAATTGATATGGTTTGAGATGGATGTAGGTTCATTATGTCTTCTTTTTTTGTTAGACTGATATCTTATTGTTAATAATACAATAATTTCATATATATTTAAGAGTGGGCTCTAATATTTGTGTCTTATCTTCTCTAGAACTGTCAAGTAATCCACCTTTGGCTACCATCCTTATTCCTCCTCATGCCCGAATTCAAGCAGCTGCTTCCACCCCTACAAATGCCACAGCAGCCTCAGGTGAGGATATAAGTGTCTTCTATAAAAATATATTCTGCTTTTTAAAAAGATGATTACCCCTGTTTCATTTCATGGGATAAGTATAAACATTTAATTTCATTTAAATATCCAAAAAGGCACAACCAAATGAGTAAAAGTGAATAAAATACTGCTTTAGTTCCAAAATGCACAAGATAAAAGCACTCCATAAATACTTCATGTATATACTTTATATATAAGATATAAATATCTAATTAATTTCTTGGTTAATATATATCAAATGAGATGCTTATAGCAGAAAACAGTTTGTACAATATAATGCCATTTAGGATATTTCACTATAGTTCTTTCTATCCCCTGAATGTTAATGATATTAAAATACTGAGGAGGCAAATTTTTAAGTATACAATATAGATTGGTATAATTTTTAATCATTTGGAAGGGCTAAAGGTATAATGAAAATACATTTAACCAAGTTTTAGCTCCAGGTGTGACTAGATTAGACTACAAAGTTAGAATTGGAGTGTGCTGCTGGTCCTGTAAGCCAGCTAATAGCAAGGCCTAATTTCATGAGAATCACTGTCGTTACAAATATTTTGAAAATCCCTAATTCTTGAATGAATTGAATTCCTCCAGAGAATGGCTGGATGCTGTTTTACATGAAATTAGAAACATAATAGGTAACACAAATAGGGGCTCAGAATTTGGTGCCCCACTTTAAAAAAAAAAACCGGTGGCAGAAGCTTACGCCATTTTCTTTTAATTGTCACATTGAAAAAGATCAGACCATATTTGCTTATGGGAGTTTATGTTACAGGAAATAAAAAAAAAAAATCTTTCATTATAATTCTTAGTACTCAACAGTAATGGTCAAAATTCATCTCCTATTGTCTGAAATAAAGCAGTTTCTGTCCAGTCTTAATCTTTTTAATCAATTTTTACAATGTTGCTAATAAAGATTAAAAAGATTTCATTCTCATTCATGTCCTACCTTCCAGGAAAATTCTATAAAGAAAGTTTCTTTTAGCTCCATTTCCACTAGCACATGCTACCTGGAGAAAGTCCTTTGAACTTTACTAATAAGTATTTTATTTGTTTTCTCAATCTATAAAATGTGTATCCTGGAGGGTTGGAGCTTCAGGCATCTGAATTTGACTCCTGACTAAAGGCTAGCTTGATATCTTGTGCCACATCTTTCCTAGGAATAGGAAAAAAAGTTGATGATGCATTCCTAAGGTGAATTTCCTCTCCTTTTCCCTTATTTTCATACACAAAATTAACAAAATAATAGTAGAGATTATGAAGAGGAAAAAAATGAAAATTGATGCCTCCTTGTAGGTGAAACTTTGATCTCATTAGTGTAGTTTATTACTTCAATTAATCGTAACCTTAGGCTATACTTTGATTCTTATGATAGTCTTATTTATTCTGTACCAGGAATGACACTAATATCCGAAATATGGTTTTACAATAGATGCATTTCTATTTGGAACAGCTTGAATAGGAGCATCTTAAGTTAGCTGCATATAATAAACAATACATCTCAAACTATCAAAATTTTATCTTTTAGAGGAGCTGACCTGTCATGTGACATTTTTAACCATTTTAAACATTTTTGTCTGGTGAGTGGAAACACACTTAAAATCGGCTTCAGAAAGATTGGTTTGGGGAAGAGTATAATAAAGGAATCAAAGTATACTTAAGTTCTCAAGTGTATTTACACACTTGTACATGTAAACACAAAAAAGCTAATTTCATTAGGTAAAATATTCTATCTTACTAATATGCCAATAATAGAAATATTAATTTATTTTAATATTTCTATGAATTATTTTATAATTTTCTATTATAAAGTATAATATTTAATACTTTTGTAGCTTTTGAGAATTTGAAACATGCTTAGGACAAATTAGGAACTAAATTTTAATTTTTATTATTTAACTTTAATTTAAGTAGCCATATGTAGCTAGGAGCCACCATATTGGAGAATGCAAATAGAACATTTCTGTCATTGCCACTGGACCACACAATGAGCATTTTTTTTTTCAAAAAATATTTTTTTAGTTATAGTTGAACACAATATATTTATTTATTTATATTTATGTAGTGCTGAGGATCAAACCGAGTGCCTCACACATGCAAGGCTCTACCACTGAGCTACAGCCCCAGCTCACATGATCATTTTTATAAATTAAAAAGCTTTATCTTTAAACTCACAGTTCTGTAATACTGATTCATGATAGCAGAGCCTTTGGAACCCCACCTCCTATGTTTGTTCTCTGTCCTGTCCTCCCAACATGTTTCCTTCATTTCTACTTTCTTTTTATTTAAAACTTTGGCGACAATTTTAAATGTGAGACCTTCCATTCACTGTTCCTTCCACTCTGCATTTGCATGTTTGATCGATCACATTAGATGCAAGAAAAGCGGATGGGAGTTGGTGATGTTTATTGTGGGTGGGCAGTGAAGAGGCAATGAGGAATCAAGGCAAGAACTCTTGAGTTTATGACTTGGGCTTCTAGGTGGGACAGTTTCCCCAACTATCAACACTTACAGACCTCTGAGAATCTGGGGTTGGGGATGGGGGTGGGGAATGAATCATATCCTAGAGAAAAGTATATGTGTACCAGATATAGAATTTTACATATAAAATTTTATGTAGGATAAAAATGTCAACCGCATAAACTCAGCTAGAAACCTGGCAGCTGCAGATTCTACCCTTGGCTTCACTATGGCATTACCCAAGTCCTTGTTTATACCTCTGAAATTACATGGAATAAAAAATGGGTTTACCAAGCATAGTAGCACCTACCTATAATCCCTGCTACACAGGAGACAGACATAGGAGGATCACTTGAGCCCAGGAATTCAAGGCTAGGGCATTATAGCAAGACCCTATCTCTTTAAAAATTAAAAAAAAAAAAAAAATGAAAGCACAAATTCCCTTTGTAATGTCTGATATAAAAGCCTTAGAACCAAAACCATTCATGGAAAAACAACTGTTCATCTGATATAATCTTGTTTTATACAGCGTATTAGGTATACATCTAAGGGACTTAGTGATGCTTTCATGAGCTTGTGAACACAAACCCTAAATGGTATTTAAGTTCTTTGATATATACATATGTATTAGTTATCTGTTGCTACATATCAAGTTACCCCAAAATTTAGCAACTTAAAGCAAGAATAAATGTTGTTTCTGTGAGTCAGAAATTCAGAAGCAGCTTAGCTGTATGGTCAGGGTCTTTCATAAAGTAGTTAAAATGTCAACCCTTTCGTCTTCTATTGACTTGCCTAAGGCTGAAAGATCTGCTTCTGGGATGGCTTGTTCATGTGGTTAGCAGATCTGCACAGGCCTTAGTTACCACTCACCTTGTGGACCTCTCTGTATCTCACATTGTAATAGCCAGCTTCAGTTAGAACTGGTGATCCGAGAGAGGGCAAGATGGAAGCCACATGTCTTTTATATCTTAGCCTTGGAGTCATATACCATTATTTTGACAATTTCCAGGGTGGGAAGGGACTGCGTTAGGGCTTGCACACCAAAAGGCATGAATCGTTGGGATTATCTTGGAAGGTGACCCACCACAATCTGTAAGGATGATATTGTACCTTCCTACCTGTGCTTCTTCCCCCTAAAGTTGATAATTCTGTGTCCTCTCAAATCTATACTGATGGGACAGTGTTATTTTTCCATAGTAGCATCAAAAGAATGATAATGAGAATTGTTTCTAGGAAGGTTTCAGGTCTGGGGAATGTCATCTCTAGAGCCATTTCTAGACTATCCCATACAGACTATTTGAAAATTAGAAAATAAATTAATTATATGCTTAGTTCTTATTATAAATTAAATATTGTCTTAATGTAATATAACTCTTTTCGATAATGAACCTCTAGAAATCGCATTGGATTTTGTTGAAATTAGTTCTAAATAAAAGTCCCTTTAAACTCTTCCATCTCTTTGCTAGGAAATCTTCTCTGCTGTCCCCTATTGCCCATAAAGGTCATCATTGTCCTCTGTGCTCTGCTCTTCCACTTACTAACTGTATGGTCTTAGTTATGTTAATCTCATTATGACTTATGTTTTCTGTTTGCCTAATGGTGGAGATAATTGTACATATTTCTCATAGGTGCTATGTAGTCTAAATGTGATGCCTACAGAGTACTTAGTATGGTGTGTAGCACACTGGTAAGCAAGCACCCAGATATTTATTGTGATTTTGCTGGCACTAATATTTATTGTGATTGTGGTTATTGTAGTCACACTAGATTATGAAAATATATATTACATAAATAAAAATGTATTTTAGATGTGTCATTCACCATTCTGTTCACTGAACAATTACTACATGCCAGATGTTATGGCACATACTTCAGAGGCCTTATTTTATAGACGGGAGGTATTATTACCATTTTGCCATTGAGGAAATTTAAGGGTAGAAAAGTAGAATAATTTGTTCCCAAATCACAAGGCTGTTAAGATGCACAAATTGTCTTTATACTCATAAATGTTCATGGAATTGGACTAGGTTAAGAAAGATGTATCAGTGTAAGCCAGGCATGGTGATACACACATGTAAATTTAAGGCCAGCCTGGGCAACTTCAGGTTTCAAGAGTATGTGTGACCAAAATAATTAACTGCTAAAATTTACTCATGAAATGATTTGGAAATAATTCTGAGAAAAATATGAGATCAAAGAAGGGAAAACTAGTTTGGTCACTGTCATAAGCTCTCAGGCTTATGTGAAAGGATATCTGAAAGCTAGCTAGCTAGCTAAGTAGGATTCTACTAAAGAGCAAATTTTTTTTTTAAGAGGGATCACAGGGTTTTTGTTTGTTTGTTTGAATATTTATTTTTTAGTTATAAGTGGACACAATATCTTTATTTTATTTTTATGTCATGCTGAGGATTGAACCCAGTGCCTCACATGCTAGGTGAGCGCTCTACCTCTGAGCCACAACCCCAGCCCATAAAGAGCAAATTTAACATAAATGGACAAGTTGCCTTGTAGGTGAGGTGTTTACTGAACTTGGTAAACAACTAGTGTCAGCCATCATGGCTAATGGCCACCATGGGCAGGGCTGCTGATGTAGTATTCAAACACAAATGAATTCCTGATAGCCTCTCTCTTAAGTCTTGGGTTTGAAGACCAGAATAACAGTTCTGAGTATCATATTCTAATGCTGAAATTCAGGTAAGTACTATTTGATGATGATCATGTCCTGAGTGTCATTCACAGCACAGGAAATGCAACAATAAGCATGGATTTATGTGGAACATTAGAATTCTGAAATAGCTTTGTGGTCTTTGAGCCTTTTGCTGGAATGTTGTTTTTAATGCAGCCTGTCCCTGAATCATTAAAATGAGTATTTTTTCCTGAGAAAGGCTTGAAGGAATTTGTGGTTAGGGAAGAATTAATGTTAGATTTTCAGTGCACGTAATTTGAATGCGCATGGATGGTACCACCCCTTTGAGCTGAGCATATCTATGGAAGGCCAGGAATCATGAATGAGGTATTAGACCTAATTGCTCACTAATTATTGGACAAGGCTGTCTACCTGTCTTTGAAAAGTAAGTTCTGTGTCCCAGGCTCTCTCGTGCAGCTTACTCATGGACCTTATACTGATGAATTAGGATGACTCCAGCCATGGGCAATATAAATCATTAGCATGGACTCTGATGTTGCACTTATTTACACAACAGCAGTACTAGAAGCAGCTGCAGGTGTTTTGAAGAAATTAAATGAATTAACTATAACCATTCAAATTAAGAGGTATTCTCATTTCTTTTCCCAAAGATTGAGTTAAATGTATATAAGGGCAGATTTAGAAAGGAAGTATAGTTTTATATAGAGTGGCTATAGAAATGATAACTGAATAGCTAATCCTTAAGTAATAAAGTTCCTTTGTGTCCTTATGGGTCTTTTGTGTCTCACTCTAATTCAGAAATTCAAAGTAGAAAGATCCAAGACCAGATGTTTGCATTCATCTGTGACATTGGTTACTCTGCCTATCGTAGGACAAGTGTGATTGCAGATCCCTTTAAAGGTTCCTGACAGATAAAAGCTTCTGGGTCTGCTTTTTGGTGTTACCAGCCTTGATGACCAAGAGCAGTGTGGCTTCTAAGGAGATAGCTCTTGGAAGTTGCCCATCCCAGTCAAGCAACCTCTCTTTCTCTGGGAAAAAAAATGAAATCTTTGTGAGAAAAATTGACTAACAGTATATTCCTGGTGGTTGTGTATGAGGCAAATGATTAACCACTGAAATAGCAGGCTATTCCCTATCCAGGATGGAGAGCCAATCTGGAAACAACTAGATGGCCATTTAGTTAATGGATGCTATAAAATAATAATGGTTCTTTAAAAGAGGGGAAATGGGGATAAAAGTTGGTTGTTAATATACACATTTGTAGAGGATCAGGCAAAATAAGTTATTAGCCCAACATATTTAATTACAGGATGCTTTACTATATTGTATTAAGTAAATTGGTACCATAGTGACTATTTCTTTTTTGCTGTCTTTCATCTCTATGAATAATGAAGAGTGGCTGTACTTAGAAAACAAGCAACTGAGTTTGGTTTATATCCAGTACTTCTGCTTATCAACACTGACCCATATTACTTTCATTTTCTTCATCCATTCACCAAGCAGATAGTATATTATAACATGATTCAGGATTTTTAGTAAATTTTCCAAGCTATGTGCTATTCATTTGTTTTCAGGTAAGCCCCTCTCCAACTGAGTCTTCATGAACTGCTGATCCCAGCTATAGTAAGAGCATTCACAGGAATGGTCTCTTGAGTCCCTGAGTTGATAATTTAATCAAAGTCACTGTCTCCTCCGCACCAGGACCTTGCCAAGTCATGTACTTTAGCTTCTAAACAGGAAGAAATTTAGATGTCAAACTCTTGGCCATATTTAAACCAACATGTCAGAAAACAGTTTGGAAGGCCACAACAGCTCACAGTCTGCAGTTAAGGCAATGTACTTGTTTTCTTTAGAGAATTATGCCATTGTTCATACTCTCTTGGGACTTTGAATTTGCAGATGCTAATGCTGGAGACCGTGGACAGACCAATAATGCTGCTTCTGCGTCAGCTTCCAACTCCACCTGAACAGTCCCAAGCAGTCAGCTGCACAGGAAAAACCACCAGTACTTGAGTGTCACTCAGCAACACTGGTCACGTTTGGAAAGAAAATTAAAAAGAGAAAAAAAAACAAAAAACTGTTCATTTTAGTGTTCAATTTTTTTTATTATTATTGTTGTTCTTATTTAACCTTGTAAGATATCTATAAATACAAAACAATTTCATTGTATTCTCACTTTGCGGGAGACCCAGAGGGTGGGAGGGGTAATGGGAGGGGGAAAGCGGAGCACTAGAAGACACAATCTCTCTCCCATGACAATCTTTTTTTTTTTTTTTTTTAATCAAAAGTCTGCTGTTGTACACTTTAAAAACAGGACTCCTGCCTCATGCCTCTTCCACAAGAGAAGAAACCTTGTTCTGTACTGAAGTGTTTGTTTTGTTTTGTTTGAACTTTGTTTTCTTTTCAAGTCTAGTGTCAGACTTTGGCATAGTGCACAGCTTGAAATTGGTTGGGAGCTTAGCAGGTATAACTCAACAGGGGCTTACATGTCACTTGTAAAATTAATCCATATCCTCGGGTATTTGAAGACTTGGCTTTAGCATGTTGGTGGCAGGTGTGGCAGACAAAAAAGGAAATGTGTATCATTTGTAACCCAGGTAGGTCAATAAAGTTTGAAGCTGTAAGGGGGAGATACTGAATTGATTGGTTAAGTTTGGTTTTGTTCTCAGTACTAGTGGTGAGAAAGCTGGTATAGCAGGCTCCCAAAGGGGAGCAGCAAGCAGAACTCTAGTTCCATAATGGGGTTTTGTTTTTGTTTTTGTTTTGCCTGACCAAAGGTTCTCTGCAAATCTTTGTACAGTTTTAAATTAGTGACCTAGAAGGGGATTGGAAAGGGTGTCGAACAGGCTATACTGGCTGCACAAGTCAAAGGCACCTGGTGAGACTAGAGGAAGGACACAGGCTGGGGCAGATCTCACCACTGAATGAATTCGTCCAGATTTTTTTCTAAAGTTACTTCCCTTGGAAAGATACACTTGAGAGAGGACATTATAGTTAAGTAATGTGAACTGTAACAGTCTACTGCTTTATTTTTCATCTTTCTAATTGAAAAACAAGTTTTTAGGAATTGCCACCTTCTACATGTAGTTATAATTTTAAATCCAAATCTAGACTCTATTTAATTTTAGCTTTTTTAACCTCATGCTTTTAAAATTTATTTATTGATACATGCCCAATAGGCCATTATGATTTTAGGTGGTAGGAATATTAAAAACTACCTATCAAAATTATGTAGTCACCTGTACGTACCTGCTGACTTCATAGGGAAACTGATGCTATAAATGTGTGTATATAGTTATATATACAGATACTCAATACTGCCTTTCCTTTTTTGTCTCCAGTATCAAAATTGACTGGTTGAAGCATGAGAAGAATGTTTCCCCACACACACCCAGTTAGTTTTGTTTCTATTTTCTTTATCAGTGAATGGTGTAAGAATCAGTCTATTGTTTTGGGGGGGAAAAAAAAGCAATATTCCTTGGAAAGCAAGGAAGATTGAAGAATTATGTTTGCAGTAAAGAGATAGATTTTCACAACTACTTTGTTTTATACTTTTAAGGTTGGTATCTATGTGGGCCTTATATACTCTAAAATGAACCTTAGTCACCTTGGTGCTTATGGGCCATTACTTGACCTATGAATCTTTAAGGCACAATCAGTTATATTTTACATTTAAAAGATCACTTGAGTGATGGCCACTTTTTCCTCCTGCCCTCTCCTTCCCCACACACCTTCCAAGGTTAGCTGATAATTGTAGGGCTGCAGAGCTGAACCCTAGATTGTGTGTAACCTCCTTTCACCCTCCTCATTGCCACTTAGGTCATGTTGGGGTCTCGCCCTCCAGGTGGTTAGGAAGTGGAGTCTCTTGGCAGCCCACGTGCAGGCCCTGCACCCTGTCCTGCTTCTTGACTTTGTGTGCAACTCTCCAAGAGAGTTATGCTGCCTGCTGAAGTGAATTGACACCCAGAAAGACAACTGTGAGCCATCTTAGTGTTCACTCACTGTTTAGCTAAGCTCTTGGGCCACAAAAGGGGTTTCTTAAACCTCTTGTTATATGAGAGTTCATGAGAAAAGATAATGTTCAGTCAAACCAAATAAAATAGTGAATTTTACTTTTTATAAAGTGCTTCTGAGAGCTAGTTAAGATTGAGAAAAATCTGAAAGTATTTGGCAGCATAGTTCCTTAAAGGAACTATAGACCATTACAGAAAGGATTTATAAAGAATCTGAACAGGTAGGTCTATGACAGAGAAATGGACCTGTTTTCAGATCAAACTGCCCAGTCAGACGTTTGGATACGAACACTACTCTGGACTTGGTATACTTGCTGGAGTCCATAAAAATCAGTACTTATTTTAGGAAACACTTTTCCCCCCATAAATGGGGTAAGAGAAGAAGAGAGAAAAGTCAGATGCTTTTCTCTCACTTTAGTGTGTGTGTGTGTGTGTGTGTGTGTGTGTGAATGTGTGAGAGAGTGTGTGTGTGTGTGTGTGTGCACACATGTTTTTCTTTCTCACGGATCATGGCGGGATCACAGAACTCTTTTATACAAGTGAGATCCAGGTCTCTGGATATCTTTTTGTAAATATAATAATAATAATTAAAAGCTCCTCACCAAATTCAAGCTTGTACATTATATTTTCTTTCAGTGTTCTTAAATTTAAGTTTTATTGTTTTGTATGTAAATATGTGGACCCAGGAACTGTTATTAATGAGCAAAAAGTTACTGTTCAGGGCAGTGATTCTGTTTAATAATCAGACAAAATGTAGACGAGCTTTTTAAAGCCATATAGTTTTAACTCTGTACAGTAGGTACTGGCCTGTATTATTGTAACAATAACTCTAGCAATGTATAGTGTATCTATATAGTTTGGAGTGCCTTCGCTTCCATGTGTTTGTTTTTGTTTGTTTTTATTTTTATTTTTCATTTAAAAAATTTTATTTGGTTTCCTTTATCCACGTCTCCCTGTCCATCCCCTTTCCCTTTGAAATAATAACTCACAACAGTATCTTTGCCCCCTCCACAATTAAGTTTTGGTGATACCATGCTCAGGAGTGGGAAGAGGAAACCATGTTCATAATCTCATTTTATTCAAGCCCTGCATTTGTTTTAGTTCTGAATGTCTGTTTCCTCCTCAGTAGCAATGACCGTTTCATTTGATACTTGGTCCATTCAGGGACTTAGTATAACACATGGAGCCCTAGAGCTGGAGGATATCAATAGATTAGATTTTGTTTCTCTCTTCCACAAGCCCTAACCGTGGGTTTTACAAACAGCAGATTCTAGGAGCCTTCCATGCTCAAGCAGGCGCTCACTCTTCTTCCTCCCTCCCTCCCTCCCCACCTCCCCACACCAGCCCCCTTACTGACTTCCCTCCCAAATGACACAGGGAGAGAAAACTGGTTTAGTATTGGGTTTTGATACATCAATGGTCTAAAATTCTCTCTTGAAATGGCTTGCAGTTAACTGCACAGAATGCCACCATGCCCATAGAAGGCTGTTCTAACAAGGGATCTCAACCCATTCTCTCCCTCCTGCCATCTCTACCCTGTTCAATGACATGTCATTTTAATTTTTTAAATCAGTTTAATTTTGACTGTGTGCCCAACATGAAGGCCTTTTTTGGAAAAAAAAAAAAATATATATATATATATATTTTTTTGTTTTGCCTCCAAGTACTCCGTATAAAATGTCTTGAATAGAAGAAAAAAACACTTTACCAAACCAAAGGTTGCTATTTTTGAAACATCATGTGTTCATTCCAGCAAGGTAGAAGACTGCACCTTCTTTCCAATGACATGTGTCATTTTAAAAGTCCTCTTAGTTTTTACACCCATATTGGTTTGTGTTTGAATAAAGTATGCCTAACCAATCATCTCATCTGCACCAATGCTAAGGTTTCTGAGAGGACTATTATATTCTCTATCCCTGTGGATATAAAGACACTGGCATTTCATTTCTTTTCTCTTTCCTTTTTAAAGGATTTAACTTTGGAATCTTCCAAAGGAAGTTGGCCAATGCCAGATCCCCAGGAGTTTGGGGGTTTTTCTTTGGTTTAAACCAAAATTGTACCTGATTCATATTGTTCATGTTAGTGATCATCTAATCACAGAGACAAAACACTTTTCTCCCCTCTATAGAAAAATAAGCATGCTCTACAATAAAACCTGTCTTTTATGGTAGAAACCTGAGCCACTGAAAATAAAGAGACAACTAGAAGCACAGTAGAGTCCCAGATTAAGGTCTTCCTTAGAGGCTTTGAAAGTAATCCCTGGGGTTTGGATTATTTTCACAAGGATTATGCTGTTTATTATTAGAGTTTTTGCTCCGTTTTGCACCTCTGCAATAAAAGCAAAATGACAACCAGTACATAAGGGGTTAGCTTGACAAAGTAGACTTCCTTGTGTTAATTTTTAAGTTTTTTTCTTATATCTGTCTACAGGCAGATACAGATAGATGTATGAAAATGTGCTTGCCTGTAAAATTTGCATTTATAAGTGTGTTGCCGATGGATCACTTGGGCCTGTACACATACCAATTAGCGTGACCACTTCCATCTTAAATACGAATCTAAAAAACAAAATTTATTACATATATATATATATATATATAAAGGACTGTGGGTTGTATACAAACTATTGCAAACACTTGTGCAAATCTGTCTTGATATAAAGGAAAAGCAAAATCTGTATAACATTATTACTACTTGAATGCCTCTGTGACTGAATTTTTTTTCATTTTAAATATAAACCTTTTTTGTGAAAAGTATGCTCAATGTTTTTTTGCCCTTCCCCCATTCCCTTGTAAATACATTTCGTTCTATGTGACTTGGTTTGGAAATAGTTAACTGGTACTGTAATTTGCATTAAATAAAAAGTAGGTTAGCCTGGAAATGAAATTAAAATTCACAAGTGTGTGGTCTTTATTTCAGTATCCATCCCTCTCTTCACCCTATTTTGCCACTGCAGTAAGTAGTCACATCACCATCTTTAATTAGGGAAACATGAATCTTTATTATAAAAATCAAGGTATGAACACCACATCTCATTGTTTGAAATGACCTTACTCCACTGTATTAGCCACAAGAGGTGCAGCTTCCAGCTTGGAAACCTTTGGATTTGATGTAGAGGAAGCTTTGTAGACACTGCTTTGAAAACAAAGGAAACGTCCCTAAAAGGGACAGTTGTAAAAATGTGTAAGAGCTGCTGTCTTCGATTACTGTGTGTTCATGGTTTGGTGTAGCTGTATTTTCTTTAACTTTTATCCTATTAGTAATGGTCTTTGGGGGTCTCTGTAAAATATATGAACACCACAAACTGTTGGCTTTACCTCCCAGGTAACCAACATGTTGTTTTTGAGTCTGCTCATTGCTAATACTGGATAATGTATGTAAACATGTTATGTCTCTTAGTGCAAAAGAAACATTTTTTAGGACTGGCAAACTGTCAGGCCTAATCTAAAGAGTAGCTATAAGGTCATGTGACTGCTGCTTCAATAAAAACAAATTTATATTCGATAAAGTGTTGGCCTCTTATTTACTGAGGTTGTGGGATGGGCAAAATCAATCACATTTGTAAATAGTTAAATGCAGTTACTAGTGGTAGGGGAGGGCTGGTTCAGCAAAAACATGTAAGATGTTACTTGTGGGATGGGCTTCTTGGTGGCACTGAAATGCATTTTTGCCATCTTGTGTAGGTTCTACCTTAGCTGTTTAAATTGGCATTAAGTGTCCTGCAAGAAGCTGCATTAACTTGGAATCCTGGAAGACTCCCTGTTTAGTTTCCAAGTCCTTCCAAAATGTGATGACCATACAGTCCTTTGGGATTCACATTTCTAGATGCTATTTTTTGTGAAAGCAAGTGAACAAAAGCAGTGGATGGTCACCCATTCCTCAGGTATAGAAGTAGTTAATCCAACCCATCAGCACCATCAGATTCACGGCAGCTATGGACACATAAAGGGAAGCAAGGAGGGATCAACAAGCTGCTGAAGAAGGGGACGTGCAGGAAGAGGCCACCGAGTCTGGAGTGAGAAAGGCTGATGTTGAAATGTTTTTCTTAATAACCTCTTTAAAAAAAAAAAAAAAAAAAAAGCCACTCTGGGTCTTCTCCCAAGTGAAGATTTATCTTTGACAACTTTAGACAAAGTCTGGGACAAGGTGAGAGAGACCACTGAGTGACTCTGACTGATAGGGGAGCCAGAAGGTAAGCAGTAACCTTGGAGATTAACTTCATCTTTTCCTGACTGAACCAGGTACTAGAAAAAGAGATCAGTAACTACAGAAATGCCTAGAAGTTGATGCTTAGTTTTACTTGTTCAAAAGCTCAGGGTAGTGAGTAATAAGGAAATCCAAATTATTTTGGGGGTAGATAAATTGAACCTGGCTCCTAGTCCTATAAACTTGAGATCCACAAAGCTGCTGAAAGGAAGTATCCTGTGAGAGCTCTTTGGTGCATCTAACTTTGAATCTTTTCTCTTGAAATACACTTAGTTTTCATAATTTATATAAACCATACATACATATTACATATTTGTTTAATATTGGGGAGCTGCCTGGGTGTTTTTAAAAACAAAACTGGGGGAGGGGAGTTGACCCGTCTTAATCTCACCTTAACTTTGCCTTACTCTAACCTACATCCAACAACAATTTCAGCCACTTGGGTGAATAGCACACTCAAAAAGTTATTTCCTCCAGGGAAAGGAAGGGGCATACATTACTGGTGAATATAGTTGAATGAAATGTGTATCTCCAAATTATAAACTTACATTTCTAATTATAACTGAGTAAAAATTAAACATAAATTAGTTGAAATTCCTGGGAGCAAAAGCTGTATTTATTGAGCTTGTAGAGAGGCACTTTATTTTTCCTTGGGTTTTTCTCTAAAAATGGGTACTTTATCTCCTTGATGCAGAGAAGGTTGGTGAAACTGGAGGGATGTCAGGGAATATATTTACTTCTTTGATTTGTATTATTGATTTCTTAATGTTTTCAACGTTGCCCTGCTTTTTATAAAATGGTGAAAACTAAGCAATCATCTGTTTCTTAAAATTCAGTTTACCTTACAGCTTCATTTGCAACCAAATATTAAACATTTAAAATTAATTCATTTGCATTTTAATTATGATGTGTATATCCTTTAAACTTTAATTCAGAACAATTATTTTATGAGTAAATCAAGTTAATTCATTTGTATGTTCTTAGACCAACGGTTTTCCGATGTATAAAAGGCAATAAGTAGTGAAAAAATGTCTATATGTGTGTGTCTGTATTTTTATTTCTACTTCCCCACTCCCACATTTCTTTCTTCCCCAGATTAGAATGCCAACCAACATTTTTTTACATCTTTAGCCAAACCTTTTTCCTTGATTTGACATTAAACCAGGAACACATTTGCTAAAACTATTAAATGCCTTATTAAATTAATAAGATAATAATGTATTATTATCTTATTAAGATAATAATGTAAACAATGTATTAAGTGCCTTATGTAAAATTAAACTTGTGACAATGCAAACAGTTTTACTCACAAATAGCTATAACAAGGCTGACACTCCCACATTTTTCAGTTTGGAAAACAGCATACTGACACAGGAATAAGAGTGCATGCAAGTGGTTTTACTCTAGCACATTTATTCACTGTCACTGTAGCCTTGTCACAGCACACAAGTGTTAACCAGCCTCAGGAGCAAACCCAGGCCCAGTCAGATGGGGAGCAGATAGACCTGTGCTAAGTCACACACAGGTACCCACAGACACAGTTCCCATCCCTTCTTTCCATAAGCACATCCTAGAGAGTCTTCACTGGGCCCAGGTGCCCACAAAATCTCAGTGCAGCTCAGCATCCACACAAAAATGTTCCTCGTGCTTCTTATGTGTGGATTGTCCTTTTGGTCTGCATCATTTGTGTTTCAGCTTTTGTTGTCATAAATATGAACTATTCAAGGTCAGGATCCACATCTACATCAACACTGTACACCACCCCACAGCAGGCTGCACAGTGTTGGTGCTTAATGATGGGTTTGAGTAGATGCAGAGACACACAATGACGTGCTCAGCGTGAGGTTATGACCACTTTCTAACATTCAGTGCAGGCTTCTCAGCTTCTCTCAAAGACACCACAGACATGCACCTGCCGATGAACACAGGTCTGGAACCCACCTGGCAACTCAGGGCATAGAGGCTGAGGATGGGAATGAGCAGGGAGTGGAAGGCAGGACTATTAGAGGTAGCAGTGAAAAGACTCAAGCCTGTAAACTGGGGTATTGATGGAAACCCAGCCTCTAGCTCCTTCCCCTCCACCCACCACAATACTTCAAGGGATTTAGTGGGATTTGGGGATTTATTACTGGACCACAGAACTTTGTCTAAGGGAAGGGCAACCTGGCCTCTCTAACGGTCCTGACCTAAATAGGCCAGCTCATGCTGCACATAGGGTCCATGGCTTCCCTGTCCACAGTCTGAACTGAGGACTGGGAGACTCAAGTCCCCTCTTTGAGGAATGCTAGCCAGCTGTGGTGTCCATCTGTCTAGCCCCAGAAATGGCAGCTTGGCGAGCTCTGGTCTGGCTGTCCCACCGAGGCTCCACCCAAGGGCAGCCACTCAGCCATCTGTGGGGCTGAACAACTCTCTCATGAGGGGTGTGGCGAAGGGGTGTGTGTCTTGGATGCGCAGCAGCCTCTGGGTGTGCTGGGCATTGATGCTGCGCAGTTCGGTGAGTACAGCCACGATCTTCAGGAACAGGAACCTGTGGACCAGCCAGAGGAGAGGTTGGGATGCAGCCATTCCTCCCCTGAACCCTCCAGCCCTCGCCCTGTTCTGAGGGCATGCAAGTTTATTCTCAGGACTTCTCAGGTTCAGGTCAGCCCAGAGGCAAGGCTTGGCTGAATTCCTTCAGCCTGTGCACAAGAAGGGCAGAGTAGTCTGCGGGTACTTGGGAGCCATAATGTCCTTCCTCATCTATGGGTTTTGAGTCTTTGTACATAGAGATCTCAGTGGAAAATCCAGATCTTGCAGATGCCATATGCCTAGGTTAATTTGGGGGTAAAGGGAGTCACTATCTTGGTTAATTTCCGGGGCCCAGAAGTGAGCAGAATAGTTGTGGAGGTTAGGGACTGCAGGCTGGAATCCCTTCCTGGATCCAGCTCTGGATTTAATGTCTATACACACCACATGCCTCAGTTTCTCCATGATGCCAGCTGGCACCTCAAGCCTGCTGGCTCCATACAGGGAACAACTGAGCAAATAAAGTCATGGCCACCCTAGCATCCCAAGATGCTGAGCAAAAAGAAAGCACTGTAAACCAAGTGAGAATTTGAGTTTCAAGTTCACACTATAATAGCTAGTGCTGGCCTTAACCATCATGGGTTTGTGTTCTCCTAAATTCAAATTTGTCCTTGTCTTCAGGCCTTTGGGCATCAGACTGATCACTAGGTCACAGGGACGCTGAGGACCAGTGAAGTTATGGAAACCCCTGTTTGGGCCAAGTCCCAAGCAGCCTTCCTCTTCTGAGTTATGATCAGATCAAGGTAAGGACTTCCCTACCTCAAGTGTGTTTGGGTTCTTCCTGGGAAGTTCTTAGGGAATGCCTCAAGAGCTTGAGATTTGGACTTGGTTTGGCTTGGTCCACTGCCAGCCTCCATACGTCTGGACCCTAGGCAACTGCCCTGTGTCTTGGCTTCCTTTGCAGGATGGTGTTGATACCCAACTCATGTGAGTGTTTTGAGGATTAAAGATGACAAGATATATAAACAACTTGGCACCAGATTTGGCACTTCCCAACAAATGATGTCTATTACAATCTACTTCTGATTATCTTCATTATTGGTGTCATTCTAATCTTTACCATCATTATAGTTTTCATTGGCCATTCTAGAAGACCCTGTAGGAAACACAAGAAAGTATCTGGCCTCTTGATGAAAGGAGGATGGAAGGCCCTGGCAGACAAGTGTCCACTCAGCTGGGCACAGCCATAGCCCCGCCTTGAGTTTTCCCCGTAACAGGACTGGTGCTCAGGCTGACCAGCTGAGATGACAGCTCCCAGGCAATATGCCTCAATAGAGGTCACAGAAAATGGCCCTAGAGTACTGGTCATCAGAGCACACGAGGCACAGCTCTGGTCTGTAGTCCCATAGAGACCCAGGGAGGCATGGACCTAGAGAACAGGCTGAAAGTTAGGCAAGGCTTCAGGGAGAACCCCTCACACCCTCAAGCATCAGCCCTTTCTGCTCATGCTCACCGGTGGGCCGGCTGGGGCCGAATGCACTCAATGTAGGCCTTCAGAGTGATGGCAAATCGCTCCTGCAACTGTTCCACCACACCACGCTGCACCACACCTGGGCGGTCTACAGGGAGAGAAGACAGAGTGGTCCCAGCCAGGGTGGGAAGGGGCAAAGACAGGCTCAGTCTGGCCCAGAGAGGGTAACTACTGGCCAGCCACTTCCTGAGCCATAGTCACCCTGAAGGTAAAGGAGGACTAGGGTTCTACATCACCCCACTGACCCAAGGAGAAACCAGCTAGAGTCCCATCCCTAACCTGCCTGTGCAGGGAGGAGGGAACAAGGCTGTAAGCTGGGACCTTCCCTAGGGAGGGAAGAAGAGGGGCTACTGCCTCCTGCAATCATGGTGAGGGGTGTTTACAGCCTAGGGAAGGCCATCACCTGGGGAGAAAAGGGAGATGGCCTGCATCAGCACATACTCCTCCTTATGCAGCTGCAGCTTCTTCAGCATGTAGTGGAATTTCATCATAGGATCCAGCAGAAGTTTCTGGAAGCCACCTGTGGGTGGGTATAGGATGGAGGGGTAGCATCTTAAGAAGCTGACCCAAGAACAAATCTTCCCTCTCTAAGATCTTTTGTTCCATCACCCAGTCTTCCTGCCTTACATTCCCAGGACCTGCATGTCCTGATGTGGTTCCCTTCCACCCAAAACTATCATGTGTCCCTCCCTCTGCCAGGGCAGGCAGGGGCTCTTGAGCACCTTCAACATCTTCCAAGCAGTAAGCCAGCCGACCACACTCCCAGGTCCCAGTCTCTGCGTTGAACATCATGTTGAACCTCAGTATGCACAGCTCAAAGGTGGCCCCCTTCAGCAGGGAGATCTGGTCCTCAATGGGCAAGTCCCTGGCAGCAAAGATGGTGAGATGACAGCTCCCAGGGTAGCTGCCCATAGGCTGGTACCCATTTCCATAACCCAGATGTTAAGGGAGGAGGTAGGACAGGCTCCTTCCTCTGAGGACCACAGCAGTTGCTTCCTGGTTTCCTCTAATCTCTCCCCATCACATCCAGCCAAGCAGGCTATTCTTTTTCTCTTATCTCTCCTCCTACCTTTGTGGACTCTCCATACCCACTTAGCTTAGCATCCAGGTCCCTTACAGCCTAAATCACTTCCTCCAACTCCCTACATAGCCATTGACCTAGTTGATACCTTGGCTCCTGCTCCTTAGTTTTCATATCTTCTGCCTCAATTTCCCAACTTTGAGTGCTTGCTTAGCTTCATTTAAGTAAATCCTGAGTTCTTTAAGCCAAGATATGTGTTTGCCCCTCCCAGAAGTGTTTCCAGAGTGTGGAGTTCTTCAGTACATGCCATTCCTTTTGGTATGCGCTCCATGGTGAGGATATTTGCTACCTATTGTCTATGTTGAATTTAATATCTACGTATTTCTACTGTTTCTCTCCAGGCAACCTGGATGCTTTGAGCCCCAATCCTAGCACTGAACACAGGCCTAACCACAGTGGCTGCTTTATAAACCTCTGGTATTGGTGGGCTCATCCTGGAGGGACCTCTTCCTCCCAAACTGAGAGGAACCCCCAACTCCTCCCTGAAGAAGATGTTCCTGAAAAGGAAGAGGCTGGGAAACTGAGGCTGTTCATGAGAACTCCTAAAAAAAGCCCTGTCCCTGACTTTGGTCTCCTTGGGACATTAGGCTCTGCACTACTCGCACACATACCACTTCTTTTGATCCATAATACTGCACTTCAAATGCCATGAAGTTGACATTATTCTTCTGTGTCTCCCCAGAGACCAGCTCAGTCCCTGGGAGGTAGCTGGCTCTGAAGTCTGTACTCTACAAGCCTGTACTTCCAAATACGCCCTCCACCACTGATCAGCTGATGAGTTCTACAGGTTTCTTACCCACAGTGAGTCTGTTTCTAAAAAGAAGGTAACAGTGATGCCTGGGGTCACTGTTCTCAAAACTGGTGGTCAGGAGAAGTAGGTAGTAACCTCCCTGGAGTTAAATTATAGCTCATTGGATGCCCAGCAAGAATCTGCCAAAGTTCACACTAGTAAGTAGACTTTTCTTCTTGCTCCCTCAAACTAATTTGCCACAGTCTGTCCCCTATTCCAGGTCATTGCTATCCTAATGTCATTGAGCCAATCTTGTGTTTCACATAGAGGCAAAGGGAACCTGTACTCCTGGAATATAACCTGCCCTCCACCTGCTGATGAGATCTGGGTTCCTTGCCTGTGTATTTCGGCTCCACTGGACCAGGCTCAGAAAGGCAAGGTGGCCAGCCCAAGGAAAAACATACCTAGCACTATCTCTAGCCCTACAGATTATATATTATGGGCTGTGGCTCCCACCATATTAAGGGGTTCCAGGTCTCTTGCTGACCCCAGTTGTTCTAGTTGTTGCCTCTATGCCTAGCTGTGGGGAGTCCTGGCCCTTTGAATTTCATAACCATGGGTCCATGTTCCCCATGGCCTGCTCAGATATCTCTTGGGTAATATCTCCACTATAGGACCAGCATCTGTTCTGTTCCTCTCTCTCCTTTCTTCTCTCTCTGGACTTCTTTTTCCTTCCAACTCATCCTTTGAAGATGTCATCTTATGGTTCCTGCCATCATGGGAGAAATAGGGAAAGGAATTTCTATCTGAATTTCCATTATATTCTGGGTGATCTTCATCTGTTTTTTTTTTTTTAATTTCATCTGGTAGTCCTACAAAGAAGGTATTATTAGCTCCTATCTCCAGATGAGAGGCTGAGACCCACTGGATCACAGCGCAGACCCACACCCACAAAGCCACTGAGACATACCGCTAGAAACCTATTCCCTGCAGCACCAGTGACCTGAGAGGCAGAGACAAAGGAGGGTCATTTGGCACCAACGTCCCCCAAATTCAATGACCTTTTGGTTATTTCCTTTTCCCTTCCACACCCATCCACACAGTCCCATGTCCTACCTGAAGTAGGAGATAACTTTAGCAAAGTTGATGACACCCTTGAACATGTAGGTGGACATATCAGCCAGGTGGGGCAGCAGGGGAATCATCTCCTTCCCGTCACTGTTGGCTGGGGGTTTATAGTTCCACACGCTGCCATCTTCCCCTCGCAGCTGCAGAGAGATCTTCATGGTACACAGATCTTCCTTGATCTGGCTCCAATTGACAGGGTCTTCCCCCGGTGGGGTCCGCAGAAACTCTGGAATCTCATGGCCATTGCTAAACACCTCTGGCAGCTGGAACACAAGACAGGAAGGAGGTGGAGGTTAGAAAGACAGCCTATGTTTTCATAAACAGGTCCCCATACATCTCAGACAGCCAGCTGCAGCCTGAGAAGATACACACTCACAGGCACTCAAAGCCCTGCACGCATGTGCACGTACACACACACACACACACACACACACACAGCACTTGTGTCTTCTCTCTTGCTGTCTCCCATCAGGGGGTACTTTCTGGATCCATGAATTAATGGATGCACCCATCCCTGGCTGGTCAGAATGGAGGGTGAGGGGGACCCCCTACCCTGGTGTGTCACAAGCATTCTTGTTACTAGGCCCAGGAGACTCAGAAGGGTTAGGGAGCTGCAGATGGGAAGAGCAGACACTGTGCTCTCTGGGGATAATAAGTTCTCTAAGCTGGGCACCTCACCTGAGATACCTGTGAGCACACAGGAAGGGAGGGCACTGGGATTAGAGATGCAGCTAACACTGGATTGTTAAGGAACACTGGTTTACTAAGATCACACCCCCAACAGATCCTGACTCTGTTCTCCTAAAACCTAGTTCTGATTCCACTAATGACTCAGACCCAGTTCCTATCTGCTGCAGAAGGAGAACAGAGATTCTCCAACATGAGCCTGGGAGGGCATCAGCTGGGGGGCATGCCTTACTCCAGGAATTCGGAAGATGAGAGAGAACCTGAAAATTTGCATGTCTAGCAAATTCCCAGGGGAATCTGACTCCTGACCCCAGAACCACACTATGGGAAACCCCGGGAATGAGCCTCCAGGGCATGTTGAGCAGCTAACTCAGGAGCCAAGACAGCTCTAAGCCTCCTACCCGGAAGTTCTTGAAATGGGAGAAGGTGGAGTCAAAGGTTTTCTTCTGGGCATCCATCAGCTCCCTGATCAAGGACCGCTGTTCTTCTGTCAGCCCCTGCTCCCCCGGCGGTTGAGCCGCGATTCGTTCCCTTTTCTTCCTCTTGATCAACGCCCGCCTCTGCTCCACCGCGGTATCGGACATGATCACTGAAGGTTCATTGGAGCAGGCTCAGCACACGTGTCCCCACAGGTTAACCCTCCCCAGTTTGATTACAAATCCAGGACAGAAAGAAGGGGACAAAAGGAAGCTTGCAGGAGCATCTGAGAGGAAAAGGGGGGACATATCCCTGATAGAGAGCAAAAAATAAAAATGCCCTGTAGCTCCCAAATCCCTCTTGCAAGCTCTCGGTTCAGGTGGCTGCCTGTAGCACAGGGACACAAGCTCACTCGTGCACACGCGCCCGCCCTGGGTGCACATCTACACGCGCTCACGCACTTGCCCGGAAGAGGGCAGAGGATCCCTGCACCCCAAGGCAATCTATGGATGCTGCTTGGACAGAAGCTCCAGGCATCCTCTTCTTTTCTGTAAGGATCCTACAGGGCCCCTGGTCACACCCTCCCGGAGTGTGCAGTGCCTGGGTAGCCCGCCCCGAGCAGCCCGGCGCTCACTCTCCTTCTTCATTCCGCTCTCCAGGCACTTGCGCAAGCGACAAGCCTGGCACTGCCTCCGCGTCTTCCGGGTGATCTCGCAGGTGCCTTTGCGAAAGGGGCACCTCAGTCGGACATTGCGTTTCATGGCCCTCCTGTGAGAGAGAAAATGCAGGAGGCAGGCTGCATGGGGCCCACTAGACCAGGGGTTCCAGGTCATATCACCCCTCTCCTACCCCTCCCAGCCGCTGATGGGACACACGAACCCAAAGCTCTATGGGCCTCATCTTTGCCTTCCCAGTTGAATCAGGTGGAGGGTCTTCTCTAGAGGAGCGGGGAAGATCTATTTTGCAGCATTCCCACAGGAAATAGGGCTTGTGCTTTTTAGGGGTTTCCGCAGCTGGAAGCCACTTTCTGGGACACTTCAACTCCAGGTCCAACCCCCCCTCTATCTCCCAAAGTATGTGTTCCCTCCTCCTTTTCCCCCTTGTTACTAAGGCAGTGTTTTCATGGAGATGGGCCTCTTCCTGGATTCCTTCTTCTTAAAAGAGGGAAATAGAGGCAACTTGATCTCTGGGGGATAAGAAACATAAGAAATCCCCTTCTGTCCCCAACTTTCATTCTAGAATGGGGGCCGAGAAGCAGTCTGGGGAATCAGTAAGCTGTTCTACCTCACTGGAAAGTTGCTTCCCCATTGCAAAATGGATTCTTCTGATTGACCTAGGGGGCAAAGAGGAGAGCCCTGTAAGAGCAGAGTGTGTGGGCACTGGTCCTCAGGCCCTTGTATAGGTTCAGCAGGTAGTCAGGCAGTGGGAAATGCCTGTTGAAGACTCCTGCTCAGCCATTGTCTCCACAGCCCAGGCATCTGAACTTCCCACAACAGACCTTATCAGTACAGCTCCAAGTTTTCTTCTCCTCTTCTCCATAGCTGGATAGAATGAAAGAAGTTCTCCCTTGGTCTGGCTAAGGAAGACCCTTGAGGAGACCCTTGGAGTTACTCCAAAGTACATCCAGAATGGGTAAATGGGGATTGTGGGGAAGGACTCACATTTATTAGAACATGCCATCACATGCTGGGCTTGATATTTGGCAAAGCTTTGTAAATTTAGTGTCCAAAATCCTATAAAATTCATCCTGTCATCTACCTGGCAGAGATGAGGGAAACTGAGGCTTTGAGAAGGCAGATCACCACCTGTCTTCCAACTAATTCATGAAACTTGAGTCCAGGTCTGCCTGATACCAATACAAACTCCTAGCCACTATGATATGTCATGTCCCTTTGGGAGTCCCAGGAATAGCACCCAATTGGGGAGAAGAGGGCAGAGGATCCCTGCACCCCAAGGCAATCTATGGATGCTGCTTGGACAGATGTTCCAGGCATCCTCTTCTTCTCTGTAAGGATCCTGATCTGGTTCTGATGTTCTCCTGCCTTCATACATTCACCTGCCCAGCTCAGAGATCTCTCCCGGGTTCTTTGCTAGTAAACAGTTCAGGAGTAGTTCAGGGCCATCTCTAGCCTGTGTGGCATTAGGGGGTCTTCTGGGAAAGGTTTTCTTGCTCTCACAAGGAGAAGAGATAGCCTTTTTGTTTCTCTGCTGAATGTCATGGCTACTGCCTGGGCACCCTGGAGTTTTGTACCACCCTACTGAAATCACAGCTTTTGGGTAGAACGGCAGAAGAGAAAAACACAGAGAACTTAGCTTCAGGACTCACTAAGATGAGAGCACTTGTCTAGACTTTTTTTTTTTAGGAGAGGAAACACGTTTTCCTAAAGTGTTCTGTGACTTGTAGCTGAACACAACCTAATATTGCTGCTGTGTCTCACTTGTGATAGTCTATACACAAATGTTCCTTTCTCCCTGGAACATGATGCCTTCAGACCTCCCCCAGCTGGAGTTAACCCCCATGCAACCTCAGAACTGCTCAGGCCTGGCCGTGTCTGCCCTGAAGCAGGGATTCTTTCATTCTACTCTCATTGAACTGGTCTTAACAGAGGCTGCAGCAGTGCTTTCCTGAGATCATCCAGGCCTGGAAGTCCTCCCATGTGTTCTGGGGGCAAACAGCTGAGCCTGCATCCATGACTTGCTGACCAGCAGCCCATCTTTGGGATTGCAGGGTGAGCCCTTGGCTCTGGGGACATTCATTTCCGTTAGAATATCCAGCCACCAGGAAGAACTCTACAAAGGGCCAAGTCAGTCTCACCATCTGGAAAGTGTATAAGGATCCCAAGACACTGCATGCCCTCTCCCTTTCTGAGGGTAGACTGGGTGCTCTTCCTCACACATTCCTTCCTCCCTTCCCCTCCTTTCTTAATCTGCTTCTCTCCCTCTTGGTCTGAGCCCTGTTGCTGAGAGTGCCCTCACTGAGCTGGCTTTGGTCTTTCTGTTTCATCAGCTAGACAAGGTGAGCCTTCTGTCCAGGCCTGCTTTGCTGTGAGCTGGGATGTTTTAGTCCTCCATTAAAAATAATCATATATATATATATATATTAGATTTACACGGACACAATATCTTTATTTTGTTTATTTATTTTTATGTGGTGCTGAGGGTCAAACCCAGAGCCTCACATGTGAGAGGCAAGTGCTCTGTCACTGAGCCACAATCCAGCACCATAGTCCTCTGTTTTTTAATTCTCCCTGTTTGTCTATTCTAGGTGAGCTTGTTTTCTTTTTTATTTATTTTATGCCACTCTTAATAACTGTCCTATAAAACTGATTTGAACACTTTGCGTTCTGGATTTTTAAATTCTTGACTCTTTCACTGTCTGATCTTTCATTGACAAATACATAAAATGGTATCTTAATGGAAGGGGATCTTTTCCAGGTAGAACCTGGAAGAAAGAGATGAAGATTGCTCTGAGGTATAAATGGTTCATTCAAGACTAATTAGAAAGCCTTTGGGTGGGCTACCTGCCTACTCTTTGAACCCTGAAGACAGATCAAACTGAGTCCCTGAGACATTGCCCTGCAGGGTTGCTGGCAAATTCCCGTTAGATGTGACCCAGTGTATCAGTGGCGGCAAATGAGTGAAGGTTGATGGGTGACTACCTGAAGAAGCCCTTGCATCCTTCACATGTCATGACATTGAAGTGATAGCCGTTGGCCTTGTCCCCACAGACGCGGCAGATTTGGGGACCCCCATCTTCCTCATTTGCAAAATTGGTGGTGGACTTTTCAGACATAGAAGTTGCTTCTTTGAAGTGTTCAAGGTCAGCATGGCTCCAACTTTCTTCACGTCTCACCTCCAGGTTTGCTTCTGAACCTCTTGGACTATAAGTAAAAGAAAAAACAATAGTCAATGAAAGGGCTCAAGAGTAGTGTCCCAAAGCTGCAGAAGTAACACTCTGTCCCTTCTGAGCTTTGCTTACATTTGGGTTCAATGCTGGACCTCAGAACTGACCTCTCATGAAAAGAATGTGGGCAGGGGGGTTTGAGTTATTATCCATGATATTTTGTATCCAGTTGTAGGGCCTTGGAGTAGAACACATGAACAAAAACATGGAAGAGATTGTGGCTCAGCAGTAGAGCGCTCGCCTAGCACCGGCGGGACCTGGGTTTGATCCTCAGCACCACATAAAAATAAAGGCATTGTGTTGCGTCCATCTACACCTAAAAAAATAAATATTAAAAAAAAAAACATGGAAGAGAGAAGGGGGAGGAAAAGATGAAAAGAAATAAGAAGAGACTGGACTGGGGATGTGGTTCAGTGGTAAAGCACCTGCTTAGCATGAGTGAGACCCTGGGTTCAATTCCCACCACTGGAAGAAGCAGGGGGGGGGGGGGCTCGGAGAAGAGGAAGGAAAAAAAGGAAACAAAACAAAAAGAAACTGTCTGGGCTAGACTGGATCATGGAAGCAGTACTTGAGTAAGTTGAGGTTAGGAGGCCATGAGTTGGTCAAGACCTGAGCAGGGAACAGCTGATGGGACAGACTACTGAATAATTTCCAGGATTGAGGAGCTCCAGAGGAGGGTGGTCCTTCAGATGTGGAGGGTGGTCCTCAGCCTCCCAGAGAGCCCTGGAAAGGCTAGCAGAAAGAGGGTTTTCACCTGGCAGATGGGGAGACAGTGAGAGTGGAACCAAGATCATGATGCGGGAAGAAAATGGCCTACATCATGGCAGAGCTGGTGTGTGTGTAGATCTCAAAGAATCTGTGCCCCTCAATAGAGCTGAACTCAAGATGCCCTCCCCAGGCAGCTGACCTGAACTCTACTCAAAACAGCTGCAGAGGATGGTGAGTAGAAATCAGGGACTGACCCCGCTCACTGTGCTCCCCAAAAGTCTGCCCAGGCACTGATTGCCGGGAGCAACCCCATCACAAGTGATGTTGCCCTTTCTAAAACAAAAATAAAATTCTGAGTAAAATTGAAACACACAAATTCAGTTTCTAGCATCCTGACAGATGGCACTGAACTATTTCACATATAGGAGTGAACGGGCAATTAATCTCTTCCTGAATTTGGCTCTCCAGAAAACTGAACAAAACAGGCTGACTAGAAACTTGAACTGTGTATATGTGTGTGGTCTGGGGAGTGGGGTGAGAGTCTTCTCTGATTTTTCAGATCACAATTCTGACCTCAATACAGACTTGCAGGAAAAAAAAAAAAAAAGATGTATTTTTGGTGTTCACAAAAACCTCAAGCCCAGGATTTGATTTCAAAGGCTCTTGGGTTAGTAGTTCTTCCAGATACCTCTCTAGGTATCTGGAAGATACCTTTCCACTTTCTACCTCAGTATAAATAATTACACACATAATTTCTAATAAATATGAGCAAAAATTCACAAATCATGTGTCAAAGACTAACAAAATATCATGAGCTAGAGTCAACAAAAACAGCTTAAAGCAGAATTAGACATGTAAAGACTTCCTGAATCATCAAAACCAAAATATGTTTAAATAAACAGTAGAAGAGATTGAAGATGTAAGTTACAAGGCCACAAAACTGAGCGAGCAGATTTGAAAAATAAATGAACATTATCTATAAAATTGGAATAAACAACAATTACACAAACCAATAACAATGTTTTACAAGTTAGAAAAAGCAAACCACAACTGAAGTAGGCAACATTATGTAAGTCAGGAGATGGATAATCCTAAGGAAAACTTTGTTAAGGTCTCATGTTGAGGAAATAAGACAGTACATACCTTATATTTTTGATAGGAAAGTATGCTTGTTTAAATGTCTAGGGTAATCCTAAAAGTGTAGACATAGAATGTATAAACTGAAAGCCAAAAGGAAGGGGAAAGCAGAATTTTTAAAAAGTCAAAAAGGAGGCCACTAGAGACATAAAAAGAAACTGAAAGAGTGACAAATGGAAAAACAAGATAAGGTGGTAGAAATACAGAAGAAAAGACAGGAGAAATGCTTCTACACAGTGGTATAGGTAAAGATTCTGTTTTGGACTAGACCCCCAAAATAACAGAAACTAAAAATAGCTAATGCAATTACATCAAGCTACTGCACAACAAAGGAAATAATAGTGTGAAGAGACACCCTTCACACTGAGAGATAATACTTGCAAACTATTCATCTGACAAAAGATTCATGTCCAGACTAGACAAGAAATTCAAAACAATAGCAAAAAAAAAAAAAAAAAAAAAAAGGCAGGGGGACATGATTAAAAAATAAGCCAATGATCTGAGTAGATCTTTCTCAAAAGAAGACATACAAATGCCCAAAAGGTATATTTTAAAATGCTTGATATTACTAAGCATCTCACTCCAGTTAGAATGGCTATTACAAAAAGATACACAGACTGTTGAGGATCTGGACATAAGAGAACTCTCATACACTGTTAGTGGGGATAAAATTAGTACAGTCCCTATGGAAACCAATATAGAATTTCCTTGAAAAAGTAAAAATCGATCTACTAAGTGACCCAGCTATCCTACAGTTGGATGTACATCCAAAGAAAATGAAATCAATTTATTAACTCATGTTTATTGCATGCTATTCACAATAGCTAGTATATGGAATCAACCAAAGTATTCATCAATGGATAAAGAAAATGTGTCATACATGCACAATGTTATATTTTCAGGCATAAAAAATGAAGTGATACAATTTTCAGCATCATCAATAGAACTGGAGGACACTATGCTATGTAAAGTGAGTCAGGTACAGAGAGACAAATGTGGCATGTTGTTTGGAAGCTAAGCAAATTGGTTTCACAGGGGGAAAAAGAAGGATAATAATGGTCATAAGAGATTAGGAAGGGATGTGGAAAAGAGGGATAGAGAGAGGTTAAATAAAGTACCAAAGTACTGTTAAATAGGAAGGATTAGTTCTAGTGTTCTATTGCACAATAGGGCAATTACATTCTGCAATAACTTATGATAGTAACTAGAAGAGTCCAAAGGTTTTCAATGATAAATGTTTGAGGAGATGGAAATGCTAATTACCTTGATTTGATCATTGCACAGTTGATTGAATTATTTTACTCTACTCCATAAATTGAAACAACAGGTTTCAATTAATATATTAAAAGTTTTTTAAAGATAGTAGAAATATCCAATAAGTTGATAGTTAAATGTAAATATATTTAATTTTCTCATTCAAAAACACCAAGAAAAATGGTTTTAGCAGATGACTGGGGCAATCTAAAATTACAGGGACCAACTTTGTATTGGTGAACAAGGGCTAGAGCAGATACCAAAATGGTAACTAATGATTATTGAAACTCACAGCGTTCCAGGTCCTTTGAAAAAGGTAACTCATTGTCTTAGTCCACTCAGGCTTCTGTAACAAAATATCATAAACCAAGCAGCTTATAAACAACAGAAATATATTTCTCACAGTTCTGGAGTCTACAAAGTCCAAGATCCAGGCATCAGCAGATTCAGTGTCTGATGAAGGCCTAGTTCATAGATGGTATCATCTCCCTGTGGTTTCACATAGTAGAAGGTCCTAGCTAGCTCACCAGGATTTTATTCATCTCAATCATGAGAAATCACCTCTCAAAGACTCCAATTCCTAGTGCCATCACCTTGGGGGGTGAAGATTTCAGCATATGAGGCACTCAGAACACAGCACTAACTTACTCCTCTGGATGGCTATCTATCTATTTCAAACATGCTGCACATCTACTACACACTGCATACTCTGTTATGTATGTTGTCCAGGTTCTTCAGAACTTGGAAGTCATTCTTGGGCAAAAATATAAGACCTTTATTCTGAAGTGTTCTGGAGTCAAAGAGCCGCACAGCTATAGAAAGTTTTATTAGCAGGGTAGAGTTTCAGAGTGCACGTTGGAGAATACCCTTCCTTAAGTCTTCAGCATTATTCAGGAGCCCCTGGAAAGAGCAGTCTCTGTGGCTACAGGGACAGTCGGCAGAGATTCTGCATATAAATTGTGAACTTTATACAACTGAAGATGGTGAATTGGAGTTTTCTCAGCAATAAATTCAAAAGCCATTTCCCCCAAGGAAGTGACCATTACAACATGATGATATGAATCACAAGAGAAACTCAGCAAAGGATGTAGATCAAGAAAATAAATGTCACCAAAGGACTGAAGGAAAGATATTCACTTAAACTGTGCCTAATTAACACTTTCACCAGTTCCTTAATGAGGAGGTATTAGAATTAGTGCCAGAGCCCCACTCCCTAGGATTCGTAGAACTCGTTTTGTTCATGTTGACTATTAAACAGGCAGACTCTGGGACATTCCATAGTTCGTTAGCTCATATCCTCATGAAGCTGGTTAGAGAACCCATGGCAGCTGTTCTCCAGATATGGCTGCTGAGGAGCCACACTTCCCCATAGCCACATCCTTTTGTAGTCCCCTCCTGGAAGAATCTAGGACATTCTGTAACTTGCTTTGACCAGTAGAATGTGGAGAAATGACACTGTGCTAGTTTCTCCCATGAGAAACCCAGTAACTTCTGCCTTTGCCTTTTGCAGAGCCCTAAGCCACTGTGTGAGAAAAATCTGACTACCCTGCTGAGTGACCAGCTAAACAGACTGGTGCAGAAGGGCTGGGTGAAGAGGGAGTGCCTTGAGATCCCTCAGCTGGGCGAGGCCCAGCAGCCCCACCTCCCAGTCACCTCATCTAACTCCAGGCACAGGAGTGAACCCCGCAGACTTCCTGGTCCAGCCCGGCCTTCATATGACAGTCTCAGCTAAGGTCATGTGAAGCTGAACTCCCCAATTTTCCCCATCAACAGAAAATAAATGGTGGTTGGTTTAATCCAGTAAGCTTAGGGGAGATTTGTTACATGGCAAGAAATAATGGGAACAGAACCCCTGGAGTTTTGTTAGAAATAGATCTGATCTGGGGTGGGTGGATTGCCAACTGGCATCAATAGCCCTGCTCCTGCATCTCTTACATTAGTCTTCTTTACAGAATGGTGCCCTGTGGGAAGGAATATGACAGTAATGAGCCCTCTGGTATGTGCCAACATCTCTCTTTTTCATGTGAATTTCATAAGACCAATTAGATGTGTACTTTTAATCGAATACAGCTGTGTTTGTTTCCGAGCGTAGCACCTGCTCCTCATTGTGCTTAGTAATTTGTGAAATCTAGCCAGAAAAGGGTTAAAATGATGGTCTCCTGTATTCAGCCAGAGTGAAATATTTCAATAGGGCCTTAGCAAAAATAATTGCAAAATCCGGTGTTTATACTGAATACCAAAGAGATGTTTATGCTCTCAGCAAGGAACAGTCATCAATAAATGAGTGAATAAACCAGGAAATCAAGTGTTTCTGCACGTCTGGCGCTTGGGCACTGCTGGGCTGCACTAAGCACACACATCCTTGATGATTCGTTGATATTGCTTAGCTAGAAGGAGGTGGAACCAGAATTTGAAAACAGGTCAGTTGGACTCTAAATCCTGTATTCTTAATTCAACGTTACACTGCATCCTTCATAAGATTTGTTTCTGAATAGGCAAACCATTTATTAAACTTCCTTCAGTTCCACAATAGCTTGCAAAGTTTTCCTAGGTGGTTCAGACAGCCCCTCCATGTCATATGATTCTTTGATGTGCATCTCTGTTCCTGGGCAGCAGGTAATTCCCCAAGGTCTTCAGTTCTTTACTTGCCATCTCAATGACTTACTTGAACCATATCCAGAGGCATGTTGTCTCATGCCTTCTAAAAGTCTGCAGATTTTTTCTTTCACAATGGAATGTTATTCAAGGTTGTGATGGTCATCTATGGGATTTTGGCCAGTACAGGGAAGCTTCACCTGTGTTCCACATCTTTTGTTTTTTCCTAGTAATGGGAATTAAACCCAGGGGTGCTTTACTGCTGAGCTATACCCCCAGTCCTTATTTTTTATTTCAAGACAAGTTCCTACTAAATTGCCCAGGCCAGCCTCAAACTTGTGATCCTTCTGCCTCAGCCTCCCATGTAGCCCAGATTAAAGACTTGTGCCAACACTCAGGCTGTAGACAGCTTTGATTTTGAAAGCAAGGCTGATGTAAGCAGATGACCATATGTCTAAAAACACCTGCAGGTTCTCTGGGGCTGATGCCCATTGTGTTCTGCTGATTTGGTGCTTCTGGGCCTCTGTACATTGGAGACTTTGCTTTTTGTTCCTCAAGGCCTTTTACTAAGCCCTTAAAAACACCAGTTCAATCTTGTCACAATTGACCTTTGAGAGCTTTGGGGTGAGCAATACATTCAGGATGGTCCCTCAGCCTGCTGGCTGAAAACTTGATGATGGAGGCTCAAGGCTGTGTGGGGGCAGCAGGGGTTATATCCGGCTGAGGTGTTTCTAAATTCCAAATTTCTTAAACACACTTAAATTATGTCATCAAATATGTTTAGGGTAAAATAAAAGAAGTGAACATTTGTAATGTAATACAAATCAGAGTTCAGAGAAGATAGACTTGTACCAAGTTTGAAAGGGTATATTGGGAATCATCCCACTGGGAATATCAACTATGCAGCAAGCAGAAAATTCATATTGAGAGGCCTGGAGGGGACTTCAAAGAAAGAGGCAGCTGCCTTTTGCCTGTGTGGAGCAGTATGTGTGTGTGTTTTTTTTCTACATGTAAGCAGGATACTGGTAACAACGTGCCACATCTCTCCTGATTAAAAACAAACAACAATAGCAAAACTTTTAAAAGTCAAGAGTGTAATGATTCTTTCTAATAAATGACAATCTGTCTTACCAATAACCAATAGCATACTTTGTGAAAAAACATTAGATTTATCGTCAGTAAAATCAGGAGGAAAATAAAATGATTGCTGTACTAGTGTTGTTAATAATTAGTTAAGGGGTTGCTTAATGCCATAAAACATGAGACACAAAAAAATAAGGCGTAACTGTTACAAAGCAAACAAAATCAGCAGCACTTAGACACCAGCTGTAAACTCTGATGATTGGTTAGTATTTGGTAAAGTGAAAGATGCAAGATAAAACATACAAATTAGTCCCTTCTATTTATGCCATCAAAAATAATCATAATATAACATGTAATCCCAGCAGCTTGGGATGCTGAGGCAGAATGATCACAGGTTCAAAGCCAGCCTCAGCAAAAGCAAGGCACTAAGCAATTCAGTGAGACCCTATGTCTAAACAAAATACAAAATAGGGCTGGGAATGTGGCTAAGTGATCAAGTGCCCCTGGTACCCACCCCCACACACAAAAAAATGAATTTAACAGAACCATATGAGATAGGAACAAAAGCAAAAGCAAATGCCTGGAAATATTAACAAGAAATGCCCGAGAGAAGAGTAAAATAAAAACTCTGACGGTAGAAATAGAAAGAGACCCTTAAGATGAAGGATCTCAGGGATGTCCAATTTTTTCAAATTAATTTATTAATTTGATGCAATTCTAAAAAATATTTCAATTTAATTTTAGTTATAGTTGGAAAAATCAGGTCTTCATTTGAAGGGAAATTGACATGAACAACTAAAGCAATTTGTTTAAAAGAAATAGTAAAGATGGAAATGGAGGAGCTGGGATTGTGGCTCAGCGGTAGAGTGCTCCCCTAACATGGGTGGGACCCGGGTTCGATCCTCAGCACCACATGGAGATAAAGGCATTGTGTTGTGTCCATCTACACACACACAAAAAAATAATAAAATAAATATTTTTTTAAAAAGATGGAAATGGAAAGTAATCATCCTACTAAATTGTAAAATCTTTATTAATCAAAGTAGTCATTTCTGATAAAAATTGAAATAAAAATTAAAAATTCTCAATAAAAGAGAATGTATGTAAGAATGTAATACAACGAGTTAATCCTCACAAATCAGTGAAAGAAGTATTCAATAATTGATACTGAAACAATTAGTCTTACACTTGTAGGAGAAAAAAATCCATCTAAATCCTGCTTTCCCACTTTCATCATAGTAAGTCTCAGAAGAACTAAGTGTAAGAGAAAAGCAAAAAAGAACGATTAAGCACTAAAGAAAATGTCTGTAAATATCTATGTTCTGAATGGAAATTTACAACCCCCCCTTTGAAATTAAAAGCAACTTCCCATAATGCTCTTCTGCACTCTATACCTCTTCATGCAGAAGACAGAGGCCAAGGAAATTAAGACTGACATATTCTCTGGCTAAGCACAGCCTAGCAAAATCTACATACGGATGTCACCTGGATTTCATTCCTATGAATTGTAACTGCTTCTATGGGGCCTTCAAAGAAGGGAACTAGCTGTGTCTTCCCAGTTTGATCAATCTGTGTAAAATTCATTTTTCTTTTTTTACACAGTTTGCTTATTTCTTATGCAGGCAGGTGGCTGAATCTAGTCCAGGCAGCCTCCCTGGCTGTGCTGTCAGTAAAAAGATATGGTAGAAATCATAACAACAAAGAATAATGATTCTAACTATACAGAAATTCAAAAACTATTTGTCAAAAATGACAAAAAAAATGGAAATCAAAGACACTTTAAAGGAAAAGTGTGTAACAAATATGACAGTCAAAAGGACAGTGAGACAATTCATGATAAAATGAAATACTGTTTCACATATAAGATGTTCAACTTTGCTAATAATCAAAGAATATATATAAGTAGTAATAATATAGCACCTTCAGCTATCAAATCAACAAAGATCTAAAGAGACGTGTCCTCTGATGTATTGCAACTGGAAGAACAAAGTACCACTTATGAATTATTCCTGCCAAGGGATTAAAGTATTTGGGTTTAACTAGCATACTACAGAAAGTACAGAGTTAGAGAAGTAGCAAATGATGCTTTGGAAATACAATCAATCAAATCCAGAATGTGAACATGTTTACAGAACAAGGAACTAAATCTTCCTGACAAAGAACTCACAAAGGACAAAAAAAGGGTGTGTGTGTGAGTGTGTGTGTGTGTGTGTGTGTGTGTGTGTGTTGGGGGGGGCTCTTATAGAGTAAAAAGTCTTTATATTTATATTTATATATTTATATTTATATAAATCTATATTTATAGATTTATAATCCAAAGACAATTTGTGGAACTTGTTTGGATCCTGACCCAAGCAAACCAATAAAGGCATTTAAGAGTCAATTAGGTGTCTGGGGGAATAGCTCAGTCGATGGAGTACTTGTAGTGCATGCACAAGGCCCCAAGTTCAAGGGTTCAATCCCCAGCACCAAAAAAAAAAAAAAAAAAAAGGAGTTAATTAGGGCCAAGCACAGTGGTGTAGGTGGTGCAGGTCTGTAATCCCAGCATCTCTGGAGGCTGAGGCAGGAGAATTACAAGTTTAAAGCCAGCCTCAGCAATTTAGAGAGACCCTAAGCAACTCAGTGAGACCCTGTCTCTAAATAAAATACAAAAAAAGCTCTGGGGATGTGACTCAGTGGTTAAGCACCCCTGAGTATTGATCCCCAGTACCAAAAATAAAAAAGAGTCAATTAGGGGAAAAAAAAAGAGTTGATTAGGGAAATTTGTTTGCTGATTATATTAAATTATATTAAAAATTACTTAGGGAATCATTCATTAATTTTTAAAAATTGTGTTTATGTTTTTGAAAATAGAACTCCTACCACTCTTTCTTTTCTCTTAGAGAAATAAGCAGAAGTAGCTATTGTGAATTGAGCTAATATAAACATTGATGTGGCTGTGTCACTATCATATGCTGATTTTTAAGTCCTTTGGGTATATGCTGGGAGTGGGATAACTGGATCAAATGTGGTTTTATTCCAAGTTTTCTGAGGAATCTCCATATTGCTTTCTATAATGGTTGTGCCAATTTGCATTCTCACCAGCAATGTATGAGTGTACCTTTTCCCCTACATCCTCACCAAAATTTATTGTTGCCTGTATTCTTGATAATTGCCATTCTGATTGGAGTGAGATGAAATCTCAGGATAGTTTTAATTTGCATTTCTCTAACTGCTAGAGATGTTGAGCATTTTTTCATATATTTATTGATTGACCATATTTCTTCTTCTGTGAAGTGTGTATTCAGTTCCTTTGCCCATCTATTGATTTTGGAGGTTATTTGTTTTTTTGTGTTAAGTTTTTTGAGTTCTTTATATAACCTGGAGATTAATGTTCTGTCTGAGGTGCAGATGACAAAGATTTTCTCCCATTCTGTAGGCTCTCTCTTGATAATCATGTTTCCATTGCTGTTAAGAAGTTTTTTAGTTTGATTCCATCCCATTTGTTGATTCTTGATTTTATTTCTTGTGCTTTAGGAGTCTTGTTAAGGAAGACAGTTCCTGAGCCAACATGATGTAGATTGGGGCCTACTTTTTCTTCTATTAGGTATGGGGTGTCTGGTCTAATGCCTAGGTCCTTGATGCACTTTGAGTTGAGTTTTGTGCAGGGTGAGAGGGGTTTAATTTCATTTTGCTACATATGAATTTCTATTTTTCCCAGCATCATTTGAAGATGCTGTCTTTTCTCCAATGTATGTTTTTCACACCTTTGCTTAATATGAGATAACTATATTTAGATGGATTTTTCTCTGTGTCTTCTATTCCTTTCTTATTTATTGGTGCCAATTAATGTTGAAGATGTTATAGTAGGAATTGGGTATTTACTTTACACTGAATATTGTTTGTTTTTTGTCATGGTTGTTACTATTTTTTATTTCATTTCACTCTGTGATGTGCTGGGAACCTACGGGGACATTAAAAATTCAAAGTTTAGAGACTGATGCTCTAACTTTTTAACTTTCCCTGACATTACTCCAATTCAAAGAAGGGAGGAGACAAAAGCCCCAAACCAATAACAAGTACCCACAGATAAACAATCAGAGAGGGAACTCAGGTCCCATTCCATGGTATTTACACATACATCAAAAACAGAAAGAAGTCTTAGAACAAATAAGATAACTACACACAAAAGGACATGTGCAAAAAAAAATAGGTGGTATGCAATTGATACACAAGTCCAAAACTTCTAAAAACATGAGAAAACAGGCTAACAAATCTCTCCCCCCCCCACAAAATACACAATCCCCCAGTAAAGGATCCCAGTGATACTGAAGTAGACAAAAGTCCAGAGAAAGAAAGATTATAAAAAACTGATTATTAAAATGTTCAATGAAGGCTGGGGATATAGCTCAGTTGGTACAGGGATTACCTAGTATGCACAAGGGCCTGGGTTCAATCCCCAGCACTACCAAAAAAAAAAAAAAAGCCAGCTAAAATGTTCAGTGACGTAAAAGAAGACCCAAGGGAGGAATTAAAAGAGCAATTTCAGGAGATGAAAGACCACATTAATAAAGAAATAGAAATATTGAAAAGAACAAGCAGAACTCTTAGAAATGAAAGACAATCAATCAAATATCAGTCAAATTAAAAACCCAATTGAAGACATCACTAACAGATTAGATTGAGTTAAAAATAGAACCTCAGCCCTTGAAGGCAGAACTTCAGACCTTGAAGACAGGCTATATGAACTTGAGTACATGGAGGACTATAAAGGGAAAAAATTATAGAACGTAAACAGAATATACAAAAACTCTGAGACAACTTTGAAAAACCAAACCTGAAAATCACTGGGATAGAAGAGAACATGGATGTGGGAAGCCATTCTTGCATGTGATTGGGCACCTCCCTGATTGGGTGTGAGGTGTTCTGGCCAAACTGTGTCAGAGCTAATTCTCGCCCTCTCCAGGTGTGAGACCCTGTCCGTGTGGGGGTGTGACTGACCACTGACCCTGAGACCAATCACTGACCCTGACCTTGGAATGCTAAAGGCATAAATAATGTTTTCAATGAGATAGTTACAGAAAACTCTTCCCATATCAGAAATGAGATAGTCATCAACATATGGAAGGCTTACAGGACTCCAAATATAACTAATCAAATAAAAAATTTACCAAGACATATCACAATCAAAATGTCTAACAGCAAATAAGGAAATAATATTAAAAGCTACAAGAGAAAAACATCAGGTCACATTTACAGGCAAACAAATAAGTCTCACTGATTTCTGAGTTCAGACCTTAAAATCAAGGAGGGGCTAGAATGAGATATTCCAAGTCCTAAAAGAAAACAACTTCCAGCCAATATTACACAGCAAAACTTAATTTAAAATTTGAGAAGATAAAAATATAAAAATATAGTGGAAATACTGTAAGAATACACTAAAATAATTCACAAGCACAAGGTCAACATTTGACAGTGGTGCCAAAAATACATCTTGGAGAAAAGATAGCCTTGTAAACAAATGGTCCTGGGAAAACTGGATAGCTATATATAGAAAAATAAAATTTGACCCTTCTCTCTCACCCTGCTCCAAACTCAAATTGACATGAATCAAAGACTTAGGAATTAGATCAGAAACTTTACAACTGCTAGAAGAAAACATAGGGTCAACATTCCATCATATAGGTGCCGGCACTGATTTCCTTAACAAGACCCCCAAAACACAAGAAGTAAAACAATAAATCAATATGTAGGATGTCATCAAACCAAGACACTTCTGCATGGTAAAAGAAATGATTTAGAAAGTGAAGAGAGAGTCTTACAGAATGGGAGATAATGTTGGCCAGCTACTCTTCCAATCAGGCATTGTTTTAGTCAGCATTTTTACTACTGTGGCTCAAAGACCCAACCAGCTCAATTGAAGAGGAGGAAAAGTTTATTTGAGGGCTCACGGTTTCAGAAGTCTTAGTCCATAAAAGGTGGGCTCCATTTCTCAGGGCTCTAGATGAGGCTGAACATCATGGTGGAATGTGTGGCAGAGGAAAGCAGCTTACATCATGGTGATCAAAAAGCAGAGAGAGAGACTCCACTGGCCAGATACAAAACATATATGTTAAACGCATGCCCCAATTCCCACCTCCTCCAGTCACACCTTCTCACTTCAGTTAATCCCATCAAGGATTAACTCACTGATTCGGCTTATTCTATAACCCAATCATTTCTCCTCTGAACCTTCTTGTGTTGTCTTATACATGAGCTTTCAGGGGACACCACATCTAAATCATAACAGGGATTAATATCTATAACCCACAAAGAACTCAAAAAAACTTAACACTAAAAAAACAGATAACCCAATCAATTAATGAGCAAAAGAACAAAACAGAAACTCTTCAAAGAAGAAACATAAATAGCCCACAAATAAGTGAAAAAATGTTTCACATTTCTAACAATCAGGGAAATGCTGATCAAAACTACACTAACATTTTATCTCACTCTAGTCAAAAGGACAGTTATCAAGAAAATGAACAATAATAAGTGCTGGCAAGGTTATGGGGAGAAAGGTACACTTGTACATTGTTGGTAGAGCTGTAAACTGGTACAACCACTCTGGAAAGCATTATGGAGATTCCTCAAAAAACTAGGGAAGGAACCACTATAAGACTCAACTATCCTACTCCTTGGTATTTTTCCAAAAGGTCTAAAATAGGCATACTACAGTGATACAGTCACATCAATGTTTATAGCAGCACAATTCATAATAGCTAATTATTAAATCAACCCAGATGCCCATCAATAGATGAAGAGATTAAGAAATTGTGGTGTATGTATACATGCAATGGAGTTTTACCCAGCCATAAAAAAGGAATGTAATTATGGCATTTGGTGGTAAATGGATGAAAATGGAGAATATCATTCTAAGTAAAACAAGCCAAACTTAGAAATTCAAAGATTGAATGTTTTCTTTCATATGCAGAAGCTAGAGTAAAATAAAGGAAAGGGGAGGTAAAGATAGGAAAACATAAAGAACCAATCAAATATAAATTAATAGATGAGTGAAAGGAAGTCTAGTAGAGTAGAGGGAGGAGAATAGGAGAGGGTAGGGAGGACAGGAGGGAAAAGGGGGGAAATCATGATCTGAAATTGATGTCCATGTGTGTATGAGTTTGTCAGGATGAACCCAACTACTTTGTATAACTATAAAGCTCTAATTAAAAGAAGGAGGGGAAAAAAGAAACTATAAAGATGAATAAATACATGAAAATATGCTCAAAAACATTAATTATTAAGGATACACAGAAAGCAACAAAGAAAAACAAACAATAATAAAAAAACAGATAACCAGTATTGGTGATAATTTGGTAACAATGAACTCTCATTTGCTGCTGGTAGGAATGTCAAATAGCTATATCATTTTACAATTTTCAGTTACCTTAAATCCAAACATAAATTTGAACATATTTTGAGTTACTTACAATGTTAAATGTAAATTTGCCTTAGGACCCAGCAACTCTCCTGGAAGTCAGAGGACTTTGTTTTTTGGTACCTGGAGCTGGAGATGAAGTGAGCATCATCTTGTTCTCATTGTCACTATTAGGTCCCTAAACATTAGTGACTCCATTTTAATTCTGGGACTGCATCTTAACCCGGAACCAAAACTTAGAAACTGCCAAGAAAAAGAAACTTAAGATACCCTGTTCCCATAACCCACCCCCTCCAAGGTCCCTAAATGCAAAAATCTGTTGTTAGCCAACCACCTGCACCCAAGGTCATTTCTCGCTTGCTCTTGTTTGTTGTTAAAAGATACATAAACCTCTATTCAAGTGACTCTGGCTGCTGTACCTTGCAGAAGGGCAGCCTGGCAGATATTCTCTGTCAATAAACCTTTGCTTGAACTCAGGTACATGACTCTCATAGATATTTGCACCAGCTACCCTGACAGTCATGAGGCAGGTTCTGGACCCACCACTGGTTTTAGACTAACTCGCTCCGTTCCCTAATCTATCCAATGCCTAGGGTCCATTCAACAAAATGGAAACTGCTAGAAGATTGGTTTTTGCATGGAGAAGAAGAGGAAATGTTGTCCTACAGAGACTTGACAGGGCAAGAAGTGAAGGAAGAGGAGGCTGTAAGGCATCCTGCAGGCACACACCATTCTGAAGCTGGCCAGAAGGTGACTCCATGGAGGGGGATTGTGAAGACAATTAAGTTTCTGCTATGGAAGGAGTGAAGAATCTCCAGGAGGAAGTCAGAAGGAAAGGAATGGTGCTCAAAGAGTGAGGAAAGAAGGAAGTGTAGTACAAGACTTGAGAGAACTCAAAGCTGATATATGGAACAAGGAAAGGATGCAGAGATAGGCTTAAAGGGTTAGAATTCAATGGCATCCCTTTGTGGGCCATGACCAACAGAGGGGCAAAGGTGGCACAGAAGCTCAACCCAGAGTTACTTTCAGGGCCCCTACCTGGGTGCTGGAAGAGGAGTCAGCGAGCAATTTCAGGCTCTGGTATGAGACTAAATGAAACCTGTTTCAGTTCCAGGGACCCAGGGTTTCCTAATCAACAGAGGAGTTAGCCAGGGGACATAGCACACTCAGTGTGAATGTTTAAATAATCTCAGATGATTCCACGGGATAGATCATGACTTCAAATTAGAATTTTAAAAAAATCATGGAACACAAAGAGGGGAAGGAATCAAGGTAAGTGCTGGGAAGAGACTTTGTACCCTGAGGAAAAGTGAGAAAGTGGAAGTGAGTGAAGTAAACTTTGGAGTTTTGAGTGAGAGAGTGGAAGAGAGTGGAAGTAAACTTTGGAGTCAAATATTTAGATATTGTATGAGAACAAAGGTAAGTGGTGCTGCGGATACATCTGGGGCAACGGGGCGGGAATCTAGTATAGATAGGGGAAATCCTTAGTGCAAGACAATATAAAATGTTCAGTAGAAGATGCAAGATGCCTGTTAGGTTGGGAAGTTCAGCAGAGATGCATGGGGAAGGGAAAATTCCCACTAGAACAAGAAGAGTGAAGCATTAGAGCAGGAATGCTCAATAGGAGAGCAGCCCTGGTCAGGGAGTGGTCGTTTGAGAAGCAGGAAAAGAGAAAACTAAGAGAGTGAGGATGGGGTTGTAGATTGGAGTCAAAAGACAAAATGAAAGGCCAAGGAAGAGACCAGCCTTGACCCTCTGGAAGACCCCCTCCCCAGTGGGAGTGGGGAGACAGTGTTAACAGATAAGAGGGCAGTCAAAGGGGTCCAAGAGAAACCAAAGTGATGGGCTTCATCCTTAGGGTGGCATGAGAAAAGGAGAGTGGCAGCTGATTGACAGGGAAGAAGCACAAAGACAGGCCGATAAGGGCAGTACTGTCCTCATAAACAGCTGACTGGGGGAACCAGAGATTCATGGCCTGCGCCAAAGCAGGAGGTTAAGGAAGTCGACAGCATAATGGCTCAGGGACTTTCATTGCCCTCTTCTGCCTGCTCTCCTGCTCTCCCTGGCTCACATAGCTTTTCTGTTACTCAGGTTGCCCCTTATAGCCTGCCTGCATTGTACTTTGTCCAGGTAAGGGAGTCTTCAGGATCACAGAGAGAAGGCTGGTCGCTGAGACCAAGGTAATCTCCACTTCTGCCCTTGCCTGGCTCACTTGCTGGCCTGTGTGCTACTCAACCCCAGTTGGAAGCCAATTCCCTCGCCAGTGGTGTTTGCAAGAGAAATTTCACTGGGTGCTCCGTTTAGTCAATAAGCCAGAAGAGGTCCCCTGCTTATGTAGGGTATAAAGCTTACCAATCTGAGAAGTTCTCCTGGAGACACAGAATTCACAATTGCAAATGCAAAATGAGGGGTTGAAGAGAATATGTATTTGTGAGAACAAATGAGAAAATAAATCATGATAAGTCATAAATATTTAAAAGGACCAGTAACAAACAAAATCCTGAAAAATAGCATAAATTATAGTTAGTTATTTGCATGGCATGACTCTATACTGTTCCTTGTTGTGTCCTTGTGGTCGGCAGAATAATGATCCCCCAAGATCATAAATCCTCCTAACCCTCCGATCATGTGAATGTGTTTCCTTGTATAGGAAAAGGGTCTTTGCAGATGTGATGAGGGTACAAATCTGGAGATGGGAGAGTATCCTGAAGTGCCCAGGGAAACTCAAACTACTCCTGTCAATCTTAAAATCAGAGAAACTTTTCTGGGTTTGTCCAGAAGAAGAGACGTGACATGAAAAGGAGGCCACATGATAAGCTGTTGGCTCTGAAAATATAAAAAAGGGCCATGAACCATGGAAGCCAAGGACATCTAAAGGCTGGAAAAGGCAAGGAATCTGATTCTCACCTGGAGCCTCCAGAGAAAGCCTCCATTGATAGGGATAGTGGGACGGCATGGCCTGCAGGGGACCCTGCCCTCCTCCCTGCTATACATACTCTGCTTTTTTTTGAATGCCAGGGATTGGACTCAAGTTTGCTTAACCACCGAGCCACATCTCCAGCTGCTTTTATTTTGAGACATATTCTTGCTAAGATGCTAGGACCTTGCTAAATTGATGAGGCTGGTCTCAAACTTGGGATCCTCTGCCTCAGCCTCCCTAGTCACCAGGCAACTCTGAAGGGGGAAGAGTGGACAATGACAAGAAGAGAAGGGTAGGCCACAGGATGGGAGTAAAATTGAGACCTGCGATTTGGGTAAGAGGTCAATCGAAAAGCTCTTTCTAGGACAGGGATCAGGAAAACTTGTATAGACTAGGGTGGGGCTTCCTCTCCTCCACCAGCAGAAGAGGGGTGTGTCAGATTAGCTGTCAAAGTTTGTGAGGCAATTGCCTGAGGGCACATATGGTGTTACCTCTGAGTGTCCCCAGCCTTCTGTCTCTGTCCCTGTCCAGGAGACTTAGAAACATGCTCAGCCTGAACTTGACAGAGGACACTGCTCTATAGTTGACCTGCCCCCAACTTTCTCAGGGGGGCTCCTGATAGAATCAGGTGCCTGAAGAAAGGATCCACAGGCATCCTGGGGCCCAAGAGGGATGGCACATTGATCTCTCCCAAGGACCAGTGATCCAGTAACCCATTCAGATCATCTCCCAGGGAGTCTCAATGTCAGATGCATATAGAGAGAGCCAAACTAAAGTGCTGGCTGGCTGGACTGCTGCCTAGCCACTGCCATATTCAAAGACACTAAAACATTGCTGGAACAAATCAGAAATGAGAACCACAAGTTGTTTGCTTTCTTATTAAAGCAGCCATCACTGTAAGGTAGAGATACTCCTCGACAGTGCAGACTAGATTCCAGAGTGTTTGGGGCACTTCTCTGACTGTCACACAGGGTCACCCCTGCCAATCACCAAACCTAAAGACAACTTATTGAAATCAGAAGACAGACCCAGGGACAGAACAGTGTGTGGTGTAGGACTGTTTGCAGAGAATGAGTGGACCATTTTATTATTTAAACACTTAATCATATTTTCTAAGAAACTGCTGGATTTGGAAAATTACACAAAATAAATCACGTATTTTGACCAAAAAAAACATGGTACATATTTTTTATTAAAAAGACATCATTTGCCAAACAGCACCTGAAAAGATGTTCAATGTCACTAATCATCAAGGAAAGACAAAACAAAACCACCGAGAAGTATCACTTTACATTCATTAGAATGGCTCTGTCACGAAAACAGAAGATAAAAGGTGTTGACAATGATATGGAGAAATCGGAACATTTGTGCTCTGTTCATGGGAATGTAAAATGGTGTGACCACTATTAAAATGGCATAATAGTTCCTAAAAGAATTAAAAATAGAATTACCCTATGATCCAGCAATCACTCTGGGTATGCATATTTTAAAAATTTGAAATCAGGGTCTTAAAGAGATATTAGTACACCCATATTCACAGGTGCATCATTTACAATAGCCAAAAGATGAAAGCAACTCAAATATCCACCAACAGATGAATGAATAAACAAAATGTGGTGCATACATACAATGGAATATTATTTAGTTTTGGAAAGGAAGTAAATTCTGTAATAGGCTATAGCAGATGAAACTTGAGGACCTAATACTAAATGAAACAAGCCAACCACAAAAAGACAAAGTATTATTTTACTTATATGAGGGGTCAACTCACTGACACAGAAAGTAGAATGGTCATTGGCAGAGGGAAAGAAAATGAGGAGTTGTTTAATGGGTATAGAATTTCAATCTTATCAAATGGAAAAGGTCTGGAGATTTGTTGCAGAGCAATGTAAATATTCTTAACATTACAGCACCCAGTACATTTGAAAATGGTTAAGGTGGTAAGATTTTATGTGTAATTTACCACCATTTTAGTTTTTTTTTTTTTTTAATCTCTAAATAGGAGCTGGGGCTATAGCTCAGTGGCAAAATGTTTGCCTAGCATATGTGAGGCACTGGTTCGATCCTCAGCACCACATAAAATATTAATAAACAAAGATATTGTGTGCCCCTCTACAACTAAAAAAATTATTATTTTTTAAATCCCCAAATAAATGTTGATCAAATACTTAAAGAAGGGAAACCAAAAAATAAGCCTGGTTTGAGTATCTACAATCTCAGTCTTGCCTTGAACATGGTGGCCAGAATACACTTAGAGAGAAGGTAGGACAGGAAAGCCATGAGGCCGGGACAGCTGCGTGGAAGCAGAAGTTAAGAGGAAGAGATGCAGCAGAAAGGAAATGGACAGCAGCAAGAGGAGTTAAAAGCACCACATAAAAGAATACAAAGAGAGCCATGTTGATGAAGCCACATTTGATCCTGAACAATCTAAGCTTTGAATGATGTTTGAACCCTGTGCAGTTGGGGACTGCACAGTTGAGATTTTTACTTTTCCTCTTTCCCATGTCTGCTTTGCAATTCCCACTGTTCAAGGTAACCTAGAGCCTGGGCTTATATTTCAAGAGAGTGATTCTCCAGCTTTACTATGCATGCATATCTCCTGGGGAATTTCTTCAAATGCACATGGCCATCTGGCAGGTCTGGAAGTCCTAAGGTTTTGAATTTCTGACAAGCTCCCAGTGATGCTGATGGTGCCAAGTCTGCAGTCCACACTTGGAGTACCAAGTACCTAAGAAATCCAATTAACCAGACAGAAAACAAGCTACCCAAAAAGGATGAGAGGAGAATACTGAAAAGAAACAATAAAAAATAAAATAAAAATTTTTTAAAAAAGAACATTTTCCTGGTTCTAGAAGATAGAAGAAATAATCAAGCAGACATGTGAGATGACTCACATCATAAACTGTTGTTTCTAAAGTCAATATACATTTGGTGGTGAGACAATCCCTTCCCAAGAAAAGGTGTGGGGAGGACATGCAGGTATATTTATTCTTCAAATGAGTCACCTTTCAAAGCTTTGAAACCAGTTCACTGAGATTATGGGAAAGGAGAGTAGGCAACTTGGGGTTGAAGTAACAGAGTCTAGAGAAAGAAGGAAATGGCAAGAAACAAGATCGTAGGGACAGAAACTATTGGAAGCAGCAGGATTATATGTGTTGGAGGGTGCAGATATATAGATACCGCATGCACATATATATGTAGATATAAATTGCAGAACTGGCCAGAATGTAAAAAGGGAGAAAGGGAAAAAAAGCAAGTAGAAGGAAAACAATGTAAGAACACTGAATATTTAGGAAATTGACAAGTGCAGCCTATGAAACTGTTGGCTTTGTCCAAAGAAGGGAGGTTGGTAAATTCATTAACTTTCATTGATATAGGTTTTGTTGTTTACAAAGTGATTTCAAAATCATGATTTTACATAGAGATGCCTTTGAGGCAGACAGAGCAGAGTTTATTCCTGGTTGGACAGGGCAGGGCAGGACTTTTTATCTTTTTTACAAATGAGGAAATTAGGGCTCTGAGACAAGTCCAAGTTTATGAAGGCAATGATGGAAACTTTTTTTTCCCCTTTATTCTGATTATTATCATCATCATGAAATTCATCCACATATTTAAAATTCTTTTGAAACGGTTCAAGTATTGTGAACAAAACTCTCCTTCTCCTTGCCCTGGCATGGGGCAAGCCTCCAGAGAAAACATAGAGAGCAAAAATCACAGTTTATGAAATCAAATAGGAGAGGTCAGCTGCTGTGATCAGGTGGCTCTACGTGAAAGTTGGCCTTCCTGGGACTCGGGCATCAGATCTCAGAGGTCAGAAGGCTTGTTACTCCATCTAGATCAGAGATGAGAACTGGCATCCGTTCAAAAGTACACCCTGTACCCCTTCCCAATATTTAACAGGACACAGTGGCTTCTGATTTAACTGCCAATCTCTGACCAGTGCATGTGGACTACTATTAACGACTACAGTTTGGCTTCTTATTTGGAATTCATAATGACCTAGAAGAATTATTTTATGTATTACATAAGAGATCTGGATATGTCTCTTTCTCCAATTTTTAGTTGGAGACTCAGTGTTATTCCAATGTTCAGAAGGAGTGGTGGTGGATGAGCAGGCATTGGGTAGCAATGAGCTCTTCCCAGTCTCCTTCAATCACACCTAGAAGGGCCCGACATGCCCCAATGTGTATAATGAAGACAAAAAAAGCAAGTCAAGACCAAACCATGTAAGAACATTGAATTTCTAAGAGGTTGGCAAGTGAAGCTTTGAAAACTGTTAGTTTTGTCCAATAAAGGAAGAAGATTGGTAAATTCATTTACTCACATTTACACAAGCTTTGTTGTTTACAGAATGATTTTGTGTGGAGGTGCTTGTGAGGCAGAGCAAGGCTTGTTCCCAATTGAGCAGGGTGCGGCAGGACTTTGAGATGAGGAATTTGGGGCTGCACATCCTACACCTGACTTGGATGGCTCAGCATTCACAGCATGGCAACCACATTAAGGATTTGAATTCATGTTGCTTCCATTCCCTGAATCATTGCTCTTTTTAATGGGAAAATCATGTGTGATGCCTTCCAAGGGTCCTAATGGCTATTGGGTTATCTCTGATTCCATCACACCTGGATGAGCTATCTAAGAGTCCATTCACAATGAAAATTGAAGAAACCAAAACATGTGTCCCCAAAATGTTGAAGATTGTTGTACTGAAGACAATTAAAAATAAGGGAGATGTTCTGCTTCGCTCAGTTTGTCTAAAAACAGGATAATTACTAAGACAAAAGATCTTTCTCCCTTCCCTCCCCATTTCCCCATCCTACAGATAGAATTTAAATCCTCCTTTACTGGAGAACACTTCTTAGCACTTCTGACACACAAACAGGACAAAAGGAATATGGGAACAGACTTCACTCCTTCCCACAGTTTTCCCATCATTGGAAGCCTGAAACTGTTCGCCCCTTTGCCTTGTTGTTGTTCTAAGATGTCACTGTTCTTTGCTGAAATATTAAGGCAGAGTTCCTAGCTACTGCTTTGAGCATCACTTTCCAGAGAGAGTTGCTTTCTTCCTGTGTCATAGACACTACATGTTTATAAACTTGCTTGTTTTTCTCTTGTTAATCTGTTGACTTATTGGACTCTCCCAGCACAACCTCAAGAGGGTTGAAGGGAAAAAATGATTCTTTTTCTCCCATTCAAAAATAAGATGAGGAAATTAATAATGCTGAAAATTACTTAATAAAACTCAATACCTATTCATGATTTGAAAACTCTTGGTTAGTAAGAAGGAATAGAAAAGAAATTCATTAACTTGACACAGAATAGTTAACAAAAAGTTTTACTATACATCTTATTATAAAAACATTAGAATAAGCTACATTAAAGTTAAAAATAGAGATTTTATTCCTGGGACTAAGATGGAGAAAGTGTTTAGAGATACAGCACTCCTAAAAATATCAGAGAGTTGTTTTAAATATTGTTTTTACTTCGTGACTGAGCTGATAGGAAAGTAAAGGAGGTCTAGAAAGGCCAAAATGTATAAGATACGCTAAGCCAGGGAAGTTAGAAGGGGAGCCAGGGATCCTCCTGGGCTATCTAGACTCCTGGAGGCCTGCAGCCTGGGTATTAGCAGGAGAAGGAGACACAGCCTGGGGCCTAATGTTGCAGAGGAGGAGGTCAGGTTACCCTATAGGCTGTATCCTCAATAGGACTCTCACAGAAAGAGACACAGCAATCCATGTGCTTCTCAGACTTGGTTCCGGATAAAATAGGGGTGAGGGGAATTTCTTTAAAAATTTTAACAACAAGCCTATTATTAGGTAGGTTTCAGTTAGAATTTATACTACTTGTGTGGTCAGTAAACCCAAAATTATGATCGTTCCAGCTGGTAATGTCCCCAGGCTCCTAGCAAAAGCAAATATAAATCTTCTGGAGGGAAGCAGTTTCAACTCCAACATTAAAGAAGCGCACAAAGTTTCCAGGAAACATGGGTTCACAGTATGAGATAAAAATGGATTAAAATTGGGTCCATGACAATAATGCCCAACATCTAAGTTTTATGAACCGTACTCCCTAGAGTCATACACTGTACAACCCACAAACTTATGCATCAGTCCTAAGATGATCCTCAGGAGTTAATGCTCAACATTGTACTCAAGGGACAAAAAAGTCAATAAGGAAAAAAAAATTTAAGCTAAGAAAGGAAGGAAAAAAACTCTCACTGTGCATAAATAATACAGTTGTCCATCCAGAAATTCCAAAGGGATCCCTTCTTCTGCGGGTGGGAGTATGATCTGGGATAAGCACTAACTATTAAAGTCAATTCAGAAAGATAACCAGACAAAATATCAAAAACCAAAGAGATTGCCTACATATTAGGAAAAAATGTCAATTAGAAAAGATAGAAGCTATAGTGGAAACTGGTTCAGGAAGAGGCAATAATATAAGAGTATGGAGTATCCAGAAATAAATGTGTGAGAATTTACTACATGAGACAGGTGACATTTCAAGTAAATGTGGAAAAGATGAACTTTTCAATAAATGCTACTGGAATAATTTATTGAAAAAGTTCTAGGTGGGTCAAAGAACAATTTTTTTTTATATTTATTTTTAGTTTTCGGCAGACATAACATCTTTGTTTGTATGTGGTGCTGAGGATCGAACCCGGGCCGCACACATGCCAGGTGAGCGCGCTACCGCTTGAGCCTCATCCCCAGCCCCTCAGAGAACAATTTTTTAAGTGATAAAATTGTTTTTAAAAAAATAATTAAAAATAATTTTTAAAAAGCATGCCAAAATACCTTCATAATCTTGGAACTGAGAAAGTTTTCTTAAATGAGACCCAGAAATAAAATACAAAAGGAGAAAACTGATAGATTCAACAACATCAAAATAAAAACAACTACAACAATGGTAGAAACTTCTGCAAAAATATGATACAAACAAAAGTTTAAAAACAAGTAACATCGTTAAATGTGGATTTATGTTTCAAAGGATTAGCATCAAGAATAAATATCAAGTGGGTGCAGTGGCGTACGCAGGAGGCTCAGGAGGCTGAGGCAGGAGAATCACAAATTCAAAGCCAGCCTCAGCAAAAGTGAGGCGCTAAGCAACTAAGTGAGACCCTGTCTCTAAATAAAATACAAAATAGGGCTGGGGGTGTGGCTCAGTGGTTGAGTGCCCCTGAGTTCAGTCCGGGTACCCTGCCCCCGCCAAAAAAAATTAAAAATAAATATTAAAACTCCTACAAATGTGTGGAAAAACCCAACATAAGACTGGCTAAGGATATGAACAGACAATTCAAGAAAAGAAAATACAAAGGTTAAGAGTTAAGTGAAAAGAATGCTCAACCTCCATAATAATCAGGGAAATTAAAATATTAAAATAATGGGTTGTCATTCTCACTCATCCAAATGGAAAATAATAATGAACTGTTGAATAATCAGCAAGCATTGTTTAGGGTGTAGAGGAACAGGAACCACCTTCCTCTGCCAGTGGGAGTACGATCTGGGATAAGCACTTCGGAGAGCTGCTTGACAGAATCAAAAACTGAACCACACATATGTGGTGGTGCAGAGGTTCAACTTCCCAGTACCTTCTAGAGAAACGCTTTCATAGTTGAACAGGCAGACATAAACCGAGATTCACTGGTAAATCTGGAAAATTGGAAAAAGCCTAACCATCTATCAAAAAAGGAAATGGTTATATAAACAGACATAAAATGAGGAAGAGTTCTGCATGGATATGTAAGTCTCCAAGTGATGCTGAGAGGAAATGCAGAATGACAATGACGTGACGCCAAATATATTTATTAGTAGGTACAAATGCAAAGAAAAGGTCTCACATTAAACACATCACACTTGCTGCTTTGTCGGGGGCAGGGACTTAGGAGTGGCAGGATGGCCAAAGGAGAATTTTTAGTTTTATACTGCATTTTCATTTTACAAAGAGCATGTAATCATGTATTGTTTTATAATTTAAAAAGTGATTATTGGGACTGGGGTTGTGGCTCAGGGGTACAGCGCTTGCCTAGCATGCATGAGGCACCAGGTTTGATCACTGGCACCACATTAAAAAAAGAAGAAGAAGAAGAAGAACAAATAAAATAAAGGTATTGTGTCCATCTATAACTAAAAAGAAAAAAGTGATTATCTACAAAAAATAGTTTAGTCACTTTTGTAGTTGTCTATTATGATTATTCCATAATAACTTAGGATCAAGTCGATTGCATTTAGAGTAGGAGTTGGCATTTTCTGTGATGAGTTAGGCAGTATATTGCGCTTAAGGAGCCATAGAGTTTCCTTTGCTATTATTCATTCCCGCTGTTGTAGGGCAAAAGCAGCCACACACAGTGCATAAAGAATAAACCTGGCTGTGTTCCAATAAAAGTTTGGGTTTTTTTTTTTTTTTTTTTTTTTTTTTTTTTTTATACCCAGGATTGAACCCAGGTGCACTTTACCACTGGGCTACATCACCAGCCCTTTTTATTTTATTTTTTTAAACTTGAGTCTCACTCCACCAGCCTATTTGGAGATGGTTTCACTAAGGCTGGTCTCAAACTAGCGATCCTGTTGCCTTAGCCTTCCAAGTCTCTGGGGTTACAGGCGTAACCTGCACCACCAGGCCCAGCCAATAAAAGTTTATTTATAAAAAAGTTGGGGAGGGTCAGATTTGGCCTGTGAGCCATAGTTTGCCCACTCCTGGCTTAGACTAAGTGTATTATATAACTAAAACATTTCTCTTTTTTTTTTTTATTGGTTGTTCAAAACATTACAAAGCTCATGATAAATCATCTTTTACACATTTGACTCAATTGGATTATGAACTCCCATTTTTACCCCAAATACATATTGCAGAATCACATCGGTTACACACTCACCTTTTTACATAATGGCATATTAGTGACTGTTGTATTCTGCTACCTTTCCTATCCCCTACTATCCCCCCTCCCCTCCCCTCCCATCTTCCCTCTCTACCTCTTGTGCTGTTGTTCACTTCTCTCCCTTGTTTCCCCCCCTTTCCCCTCACAACCTCTTCTATGTATTTTGTGTAACATTGAGGGTCTCCTACCATTTCCATATGTTTTCCCTTCTCTCTCCCTCTCTCACCCCCCAATCGTCTTTGTTTAATGTTAACCTTTTCCTCATGCTCTTCCTCCCTGTTCTGTACTTAATAACTAAAACATTTCGAAGTATCTTCTTGTACAGAAAAATCGCCTTCCCTATTAACCAATTGATTAAATAAGCCACAGCCTCTAAGGCCTTGCTTAGAATACTTTAGACTCTGGTCATATTGTGGGAGAGCAAACGCTCCTCTCTGTGGAGATAATCTAGCCACATTTTCATCTCCGTGGTGACCACTGACCTTCCCAGCAGCAGTCACACAGCCATCCATGGAGAAGGGAGGTGTCACAGCTGACTCATCAAATTAGGTTCAGTGGCCTCCTGACTAGTCCCAGATGCAGAATGACTTTACTGCAATGCCCCTGGGTATGGCTGTACTGTGCGGTGGGGAAGGAGGAGGGCCTGGTGGCGCTGAACTCCTGAATTAAAGAGTGGGCCCTCTGGGAAAAGGTCCTCCTATATAAGCTCAGGTAGAAACTCAGTGGTCCTAAGTCGACTCAGCCGCAGGGCTGTGCATGGCTCTGAGGGACCCCTGAATGAGGTGATGAGGTCTTGTGACTGTCATGTTACTGGGCTTGGCCCTGGGGGTGTTGCCGACACTAACTCAGCAAGGCAAGAGGAACTAGGGCAAAGTTGTTCCTGGCCCCCTACATTTTGGAACTAGTGTTTTCTGGATCAGAAGACTCCAGCCCAGTCAAAAAAGAGGGGGTTTGCTGTTTATTTGTCTCATGATAATTCAAGCAAAGTTGAGGTTTCCACTGTGATTATTTCTTTAGAAGGTAAGCATGTGCCCGGGGTGGGGGTGGGGGGCGGCGGGGAGCAGGGGCAACAGGGCTCAACATTGAGTGATTTTCTACATGTATTTTTTTTCCAACCTGGAAATAATGAGAACAGCAAGACCAATATGATTCACAGCTACAATGTTGACCTCAAATGCAAGATCCATTTGTGTTCCCACACACCTTTGGCATGGAGCAGTTGGCCCCCTGTAGAAGAGAAAGAAAAGAAAAAACATACCTGCTAGGCTGCAACCTGTTTGCACTGACTTCTCCCTTGGGGTCCACTTTGAACAGTCAGGAGAGCGAAGGATCTAGCAAAAGCTCAACACACCTGAAGCAACTGCCTTGTTACAGACAGGAGGATTGCATGCCTCTCTTACATTTCGCAGGAGGGAATGCTGGGCTCTGGGCTCACAGGGAGAGGCTGAGGCTCCTGCTGAAGAAAGGGCAGTGCTTCTCCTTCCTGTGCAGATCTTAGGCTAAAAGGTTCCCGGAAATGAGCTAAGCTGTCTCTCGCCTGCCTTTCAGCCCAGGTCCAATGTCGGTTCCAAGTGGCCCCCATTTGGCACTCCTAAGTCCCAAGTCCAGCACTTGAACTAGCAAACCAAGAGATTACCGTATTTACTGTCATTATGTCCCCCTCCTTTTTTCTTCTCCTGTGTCTTCACTGAAAAACAGTGCAAGTGTCTGCCTTGTCTATTTGTGGGCACATTTTATGTGTCTGAGGGTCTCTGTACTGTAACCACTGGAGGAAAGTTCATTTGAATCTAGATCTCTTAACACTTCTTCCTTTGTCTGAGCCACTTTCCTGAACAGTGTGATTTTGTGTGAAAGTGAATAAAGTACTGAATTATGACTGTGCCAATCACTAGAACTAAGGCAGGCAGATACATGGGGAGCAAGGGGACGGATGTGAGACAAAGGGGCTGGGTACAGTTCACAAGGCAATCCTGCTAGGGCTGGGAAGTATTGGATTATAAATTCCACAGCATGGAAGGTAGCCTTGGACCTTGGACAGTGAGGACCCGGAAAAAGTGAAATATTTATTCTGCGGAATAAGGTCCCAGAGGAAGCAGCCTACCTAGTGTGCTCTGGGGTGGGAGGATAATAGCATGGGGCTGTCCTGGGTCTGGAGGCACCTGAGAAACTACAATTCAGATAGTCACAGCCACAGTAGGTGGGAAGGCTGGAAAGGGTTAAGAACTCACCCCGGGACTTTTATTCCCAGGATCAAAAGAAGGACTTTCTGCACTGACAGGCATTTCTGCAGCCAGGGCACAACCCTAGCTCAGGTAGGGCAGCTTGCCAGGAGTCCTTGGATCATGGGTAAAACACATAACTTTCATCACCTCTCCAATCTCTCCTGGCTCACAAGGGCCTGGTCTTATCTCACTTATAAAAATGGTGAATTATTGACAGCAGAAATAGAGAACTAAGAATGGGTTATGAACCCTCTGAGGCAGAGGAGCTATCCTCAGGTCTCTGAAGGGGTCTTTTCCTCTGAATCTACTGTGAGGTCTTAGACCAGAGACAAGAGTCTGCTGCAGAACTTCTGGGTCTCTTTGGTGTGGAACTTCAGTGTTCATATTAGGCATGGTTCTGTTTTGAAACCAGAAAATACACTCTACTTATTAAGAGCGGCTTGCTGATACCCCCAGATGAGGACCTGAGTCCATCTCCAGGGCAGCTAGAAAGTAGGAGGAAACGGAGTCCCTGGCCTCCATTCTACAACTGTCTCCTACAGCAACCAGAAAGCAGATTTGATAAGCCTACAGAGTTTCCTTAATGTGAAATGTTGTACCCTTCTCTGGGGAATATTCTTATTAAAAAGTATCAATAAATAGGGGATAAAAATACATAAATAAAATATGAATATCAAGAGAACCAGCTCAGGGGCTGGGGTTGTGGCTCAGTGGCAGAGCGCTTGCCTCGCATATGTGAGGCTCTGGGTTCGATCCTCAGCGCCTCATAAAAAGGAATAAACGAAATAAAGATATTGCATCCATCTATAACTAAAAAATATTTTTTTAAAAAGAGAACCAGCTAACATAGTGATGCATTTACAGTGTCAATCCAGCTGGAGCCAGAGGAAACTAGGTATCATCAACTGCTCAGGTGGTCTTTCCAAAGTCTCTTAGCGTCCTTCTGGAATGTGATCAGGAAACAAGAGCAAGAGCACAGGGGTCCCCAAGAGGCAGTTTGGAGGAACCCTCTCCATTTTTGTTCTTGGGTGGAAGCAGTAGCAAGGTATCCAAGAAACTTCTCTTTGAAAGTGGTACCATTTTACTACAATAGAAGCAGTGAGTGACACAGATTTTTCTTTCCCAGAAATGGCAGGTTCCAGCAACAGGGGTAAAGGGGGACCACTAAAATTGAGCTCCCCCTTTTCCAGACCCTATGAGACTCCGTGGTTCCATAAATTACCCTTGTTGCAGTTGGAATCCCAGTCTCTTCCATTTCAGAATCTTGGAATGGAATACTTTGTTTTCACCTCATATATGAATGCAGGATGTAATATCTGTGATTTATTCTCATTCTTAGCTATAAACTCTGCTATAGTTTAGATCTGGAATGTTCCCCCAAAGACCCATGTGTTAAATTCATGGTCCCTAGGATGGTGGTGGACACTTTAAGAGGTGGGGCCTAGTGGGAGTTCTTTAGGTCACTGGGGGCATGCCCCCAGTAGCAGGACCCTGGGTCCTTCCTATTTCTTTTTTGCTCCACGCCATACACTCCCATCATGATGAGCAGCCTCATGGCAGGCCCAAAGCAAACAGGCCAATTGATCATAGATTGGATCCTCCAAAACTATGAGCTAAAGTAAACCCTTCTTTTTATAAGTCATTTATCTCAGATATTTGTTATAGTAAAGAAAAACTGATGAATGCAATCTCCTTGAGGGCAGAAACCTTTACCTGTCTCTTCGTTTACCTTGTACCAATTGCACTGATATCTGCTCAGTCAGTTCAGCAATTCTTTTAAATGTGGTTTTTGTCTGCACTGCTTTAATAAAATTCTGCTTTTATTGAGAAGAAGAAAAAGTCAACTCATAACTCTCTTAAGAGAACCTTCCTGAAGTTCATGCCACCATTAAATGAAGTGCATATTTAACTTTAATTTATTATTAAATGAGTTGCCTCTCAAATGTGTGAAACCGCCTAAGTTTGATCTTAAAATATTTAAAAATAACAATAGCAAGTGTCACAATGAAGACAAATTACACCTTGATAGCAAAAAGATAATTGGGTATTTAATGTATATGGGATTATCCAAAAACTAAGAAGTGATTTGGAATTTTATGTTTGTTTGCTTGTTTTTAACAAATCACTATAATGCATGAGAAGAATAAAGGAACCAAGTCAGAAATCTGGAATCTGCTAGCCCAGATTCCTCTTTCTAGCAATATTAATATGCTAATTACTTTCTCTTAATAGTATAAGTATTGGGTTTCTTTATTCCATAATATTATAATAGAAACTCTTGAATAAAATGTAAATTCAGGAATCATACAGAGAACACCTATAACCTAAGAGCTCATAATTATTACTAGTCCCTAGAAAGGTAACTAAACACTGGTCACATTTGCAAATATTGGAGTTATTAGCCTATCAATTAGACCTATTTTGTCTGTGTAAAATGAGACATAACACTAACTCTCAGAGAAGGAATTCAGTAAATTAAATATTTAAGCATCTTAAAATTGCTAGTCACATTTTGTTTATATATTTTTTGAAGTACAATTTATCACTCTTTAAAGAAATTTTATGGTAAAATGTGTGTAATACAAAATTAGCCATTTAAAGAATAGAATTCAGAGACATTAATTACATTTACAATGTTATGCAACCACTACCACTAACCATGTCCAGAACCCTTTCATCAGCACAAACAGAAATTCTGCTCACTAAGCAACTCCCCATTTTTCCTTTTTCCAGTCTCCAATAAACTCTAATTTATTTTCTATCTCTCTAAATTTGCTTATTCTAGCTATTTCATATGAGTAGAATCATACAATATTTATGATTTGTGTCTGGCTTATTTCAGTTAGCATAATGTGTAGATTCATGTTTTTAATCAAACTTGGAAAATTTTCAGTCATCCAAAAATTCTTCATTTCTTTCTCTCTCTATTCTCTTTCCGAGATTATCATAATGCATATATTGATCTATTTGATGGTGTTCTGTAGGTAGCTTAGTCTTTGTTTACTTTTCTTCATTCTTTTTCCATTTTGCTCCACAGAATGGATAATTTCAACTGTCCTATCTTCAAATATGTTACTTCTTTTTTCTGCATGTTTAAATATGCTCTGAATCCCTTTATGAATCTTTCATTTCAGTTATCATACTTTAAAGCTCCATAATTTCTACTTGGTTTCTTTTCATGATTCCTCTCTCTTTGTTGTTATTCTCATTTTGTTTAGGCATGGTTTTTCCTGGTTTCCTTTAGTTCATGTTCATGGTTTCCTTTAGGTTTTTATTGTATAGAAGACCAGTGTTCTAACACGTTTGTCTATTAAGTCCAACGTCTGGACTCGTGGACAGTTTGGTCAATTTGTTTGCCTTTCCTTTGAATGGATCCTAGTTGTTTCTTTGTATGTTTTGTGAGCTTTTTTGAAAATTGTGACCCAGTCTGAATTCAGGGGAATTTGTTGTTCCCCCAATCCAGTTGTTGAATCCAGTTGTTCTCCCAATTGGGAACCACTCCCCTCTGCTGAGAATGAAGCCTCAAAGGCAGCCCCCATAGCCCCATGGATGCCAAGAAGCTGAGAGAGGAGGGAGCCCCTCCTCAGGCCTGTGCAGCACAGACTAACTTCTGCATATGGACATTTCCTGCCCTTTAGCTTGAAGTGGCACCCCCTTTCTCCACAGAAAAGCCCTCTTCACCATGGCTGATTTTAGGACTGTCAGCAAAAGAGTTCAATATAGATCAACTTCCTATTTTCGTGTAGCTCTGTTTTACTTGGCCACTGGCCGGGAAGGTACCAGCACTCCAGGTGCTGGACACCCCCTTTACTAGTTTTTCACAAACATATCCAGTATAGTACTTGTGCAAACAAGGCCTCTGGCCTTGAGCTGGGCTTCACAGAGATGTCTACATTTTTAAGATAAGTTACGATTGGACTCCATGGTAACAGCTGGCAGGGGGAGGAAAGAAAGAGGAGAAGAAACTCTCCCTTTCTCAGGTGTTGTCCTTGAAGAGTTAACTTGCCCAAAACAGTGAAAGAAAAAACTTCTTTTATGTGAACTTTGGCAGACTGAAAACTTCTGAGGCCCTCCCCTTACATGCTGGGTATAAAACTCTGAAATTCCCTGAACTCAGGGTTCAGGGGATTAATTGATTACAGCAAAAGCTGTGCCCTCTGAACCTGGCTGCAGCCAAATAAAACTGCTATCTTTGGTGCCTTGCCTCGTTTGTCCCTACAACAATCTCACTTGCTACCACTGCCCCTTCTTTAAAAGTTCTTCTCACCTTCAGAATTTAGAAGATAGAATTTTTGAAACAAAAGCTGGCTTTGAATAAAATCTAGTTTTCTACCAATTTCAGTCAGAATATTTATGGAGCAGTGAGCATGGTAGCCCAGCCTCTTCCTCTCCAGGCTAGTGCTGATGCCACCCACCCACAGCTGGACACTTAAATATAATGTATTGATTCTGAAAGTCCGATTCTACCTCTTCCTTGCAGTTTGCTTTTATTGGTTGTTGAAGTTCAGTTTATGTTTAGCTAGAGTTTTGACAGAGATTTCCTTCAATACTAGAGGCTAAATAAAACAAAATGAAATAAACATCAGCCCCCTTCTCTTAGTTTGTGTAGATTGGCTGTGGGATGGGGCACTTCTTTAACACTTGGTCATTTAAAAGAAGGTACCTGCCTTGGCTCCCTAGAGACTAGAGGTCAGCCTTGTTTGAGGTCTTCTCAGGTGTGTTTTGAACATGTATTCTGCCCTGGCATGCATGTCATTTTCTCAATTCTCCAGGGCACTCAGATACTTTTGAATTGTCCTAATTTCCCAAAGAAACTCATTCCCTGGCTTTTCCTCTCAGGCCTTAGGCAATACATCGTATGTCTCAACTTTAATCTTTTACCCCCAGGTGCTGCATGTTTTTTGTTCACAGTGTTTTTGAGCAATGACTGTCACTTACCCTCCTCTCTGTCACATGGCTTCCAAGTTAGGAAAAACAGTTACATGCCTTTCATCAGCCCTGCAGTTGTCCCCCAGACAGGTTAGAACAAACCAATAATTTGCAAATAAGCTCTGCCTCTGCTCCTTCCAGAATGAAGATTTAGGGTCCCAGACTGGGAACACAGTCTTTAAGACTGCTGCTGAGCCAAAGAGGGCTGGGCCAGGGAGAGTAAAAATGCCACAAAACTTTTCTACAATTTCCTTCCCCCCATTTTAAAATTGTAGTAAATACTCTCCTATTTTGAAACAGTCTTTTTCTTGACTCAGCATTTTCTTGGTTGATAAAAACCTTTGACGTTTTTCCAACTGACTGTTTTCTAGCAAAGTTGATTTTATAGTTGCTACTTGTTTTTCAATGTTTCTGTGGAGGGATGAGGGATGGGAGTTTGGAGCTGACTACTCTGCCATTTTGCTGAGGTCAAAAATACTAGTGAAGGGGCTGGGGATATAGCTCTGTTGGAAGAGTGCTTGCTTCGCATGCACATGGCCCTGGGTTCAATCAATCCCCAGCACCATAAAAAAAAAAAAAAAAATGCTAGTGGATAACATCTTCTCTTTGTATGTCTCAGTTCCTTGCTTTGTAAAAGGAGATGAGGCAGGTAGCTGATGGCAAGGTTTTCCTTTTGAGGAAAGTGAGGAACACAAGCAAATCCTATTCTAGAAGTCCAAGATCATTTTGTGTTGGGCCTTCTACCCACATTGGTCATAATGGTCCTCTCTTTGGTGGGTGCTACAGGTATTTCTCAGTCTTCAACTTGTGCATTTGGGGCCTGTGAAAATAAGTTATGAAGACATTCTCCTGTGTTTTCTTCTAGAAGCTTTGTAGCTTAAGCTTTTAACATAATTCTGAGATCCACTTCAAATTAATTTTTGGGTTCTGTATGAAGTAGGTGTCAAGGTTCATTTCTCTCTCTTTCCTTTATTCAGTTCTTTCAGCTGAAATTTATTGACAAGGAATTTTTAAAAACAAGGAAAGAAAGAAACTTCCTTAATCTTACAAAAGTAGCTATGGAAATGAAATTGTGAAATATTGACTGTCCTCAACCCTAAGACTGGGAACAAGAGAATAATATCACCTCTACCACACTTCTATTCAGTATTATATTAATAAAATATTAATTTTGTTGAAAAGACTTTTGTTGCATACTGCATAGCTCTTGCATTTTAGTAAAAAAAATCAATTAGCTGTACATACATGGGACTATAACTGGACCCCCTATTCTGTGACATTTAGCTATTTACCTGTTCTTGTACCAATATTACACTGTCTTGATCACTGAAGCTTTATAGCAAATATTAAAGTAATGTAGCATGGACTTTTTTTTTTTTTTTTTGGTACTGGGGATTGAACTTCCCCTGAGCCACATCCCCAGCCCCATTTTGTATTTTATTTAGACAGGGTCTCACTGAATTCCTTAGTGCCTTGCTTTTGCTGAGGCTGGCTTTGAACTCGCAATTCTCCTGCTTCAGCTTCCTGAGCCACTGGGATTATAGACTTGCACCAGCGCGCCCAGCTCAACTTTTCTCTTTATCAAAACAATTTTGACTATTTTTGTGTCCTTTACTTTAGCATATAAATTTTAGAATCAACTAGTAAAACATCTGTCAGCACTTTTAGTGTGATTGCATTGAATCTACAGATCAGTATGGGGGAGAATTGACATCGTAATAATATTGAATCTTCTAATATATGAACATGGCATAATTCTCCATTTATTTAGATCATTTCATTTTCTCAGAAGTACGTTGTAGTTTTCAGTGCAGGGGTATTACTTAGGATGTTTCATGTAAATAGTTGTGTTTTTACTAGTTCTTTTTAAATCTTTTTTTTTCAATTTTTTTTTATTGGTTGTTCAAAACATTACAAAGCTCTTGACATATCATATTTCATACATTAGATTCAAGTGGATTATGAACTCCCATTTTTACCCCAAATACAGATGCAGAATCACATCGGATACACATCCACATTTTTACATAATGCCATATTAATAACTGTTGTATTCTGCTACCTGTCCTATCCTCTACTATCCCTCCTCCCCTCTGCTCCCATCTTCTTTCTCTACCCCATCTGCTGTAATTTAATTCTCTCCCTTCTATTTTTTTCCCTTTCCCCTCACTTCCTCTTATATGTAATTTTGTATAGCAATGAGGGTCTCCTTCCATTTCCATGCAATTTCCCTTCTCTCTCCCTTTCCCTCCCACCTCACGTCTCTGTTTAATGTTAATCTTTTCCTCATGCTCTTCCTCCCTGCTCTGTTCTTAGTTGCTCTCATTATATCAAAGAAGACATTTGGCATTTGTTTTTTAGGGATTGGCTGGCTTCACTTAGAATAATCTGCTCTAATGCCATCCATTTCCCTGCAAATTCCATGAGTTTGTCATTTTTTAGTGCTGCATAATAATCCATTGTGTATAAATGCCACATTTTTTTTTATCCATTCATCTATTGAAGGGCATCTAGGTTGGTTCTACAGTCTAGCTATTGTGAATTGTGCTGCTATGAACATCGATGTGGCAGTATCCCTGTAGTATGCTCTTTTAAGGTCTTTAGGGAATACTCTGAGAAAGGCAATAGCTAGCTCAAATGGTGGTTCCATTCCCAGATTTCCAAGGAATCTCCATACAGCTTTCCAAATTGGCTGCACCAATTTGCAGTCCCACCAGCAATTTGCATCCTCGCCAGCACTTGTTGTTGTTTGACTTCATAATGGCTGCCAATCTTACTGGAGTGAGATGGTATCTTAGGGTGGTTTTGATTTGCATTTTTCTGACTGCTAGAGATGGTGAGCATTTTTTCATGTACTTGTTGATTGATTGTATGTTCTCCTCTGAGAAGTGTCTGTTCAGGTCTTTGGCCCATTTGTTGATTGGGTTATTTGTTATCTTATTGTTTAATTTTTTTAGTTCTTTATATACTCTGGATATTAGGGCTCTATCTGAAGTGTGAGGAGTAAAGATTTGTTCCCAGAATGTAGGCTCCCTATTTACCTCTCTTATTGTTTCTCTTGCTGAGAAAAAAACATTTTAGTTTTAGTAAGTCCCATTTGTTGATTCTAGTTATTAACTCTTGTGCTATGGGCGTCCTATTAAAGAATTTGGAGCCCGACCCCCAATATGTAGATCAGAGCCAACTTTTTCTTCTATCAGATGCAGAGTCTCTGATTTGATATCAAGCTCTTTGATCCATTTTGAGTTAACTTTTGTGCACGGCGAGAGAAAGGGATTCAGTTTCATTTTGTTGCATATGGATTTCCAGTTTTCCCAGCACCATTTGTTGAAGATGCTATCCTTCCTCCATTGCATGCTTTTAGCCCCTTTATCAAATATAAGAAAGTTGTAATTTTGTGGATTGGTCTCTGTGTCCTCTATTCTGTACCATTGGTCCACCCACCTGTTTTGGTACAAGTACCATGCTGTTTTTGTTACTATTGCTCTGTAGTATAATTTGAAATCTGGTATTGCTATACCACCTGATTCACACTTCCTGCTTAGAATTGCTTTTGCTATTCTGGGTCTTTTGATTTTCCATATAAATTTCATAATTGCTTTATCTATTTCTACAAGAAATGCCGTTGGGATTTTGATTGGCATTGCATTAAACCTATAGAGAACTTTGGGTAATATCTCCATTTTGATGATGTTAGTTCTGCCTATCCATGAACAGAGTATATTTTTTCATCTTCTAAGGTCTTCTTCTATTTCTCTCTTTAGGATTCTGTAGTTTTCATTGTATAAATCTTTCACCTCTTTTGTTAGGTTCATTCCCAGGTATTTTATTTTTTTTGAGGATATTGTGAATGGGGTGGTTGTCCTCATTTCCATTTCAGAGGATTTGTCGCTGATACACAGGAATGCCTTTGATTTATGCGTGTTGATTTTATATCCTGCCACTTTGCTGAATTCATTTATTAGCTCTAGTAGTTTCTTTGTAGACCCTTTTGGGTCTGTTAGATATAGTATCATATCATCCGAAAATAGTGATAATTTAAGTTCTTCTTTTCCTATTTTTATGCCTTTAATTTCTTTTGTCTGTCTAATTGCTCTGGCTAGTATTTCGAGAACTAAATTGAATAGAAGTGGTGAGAGAGGGCATCCCTGTCTTGTTCCAGATTTTAGAGGGAATACCTTCAGTTTTTCTCCATTCAGAATGATACTAGCCTGAGGCTTAGCATATATAGCTTTTACAATGTTGAGGTAAGTTCCTGTTATCCCTAGTTTTTCTAGTGTTTTGAACATAAAGGGATGCTGTACTTTGTCGAATGCTTTTTCTGTGTCTATCAAGATGATCATATGGTTCTTACCTTTAAGTCTATTGATGTGGTGAATAACATTTATTGATTTCCATATATTGAACCAGCCTTGCATCCCAGGGATGAATCTTACTTGATCAGGGTGCACAATTTTTTGATATGCTTTTGTATTCGATTTGCCAGGATTTTATTGAAGATTTTTGCATCTAGGTTCATTAGAGATATTGGTCTGTAGTTTTCTTTCTTTGAAGTGTCTTTGTCTGGTTTCGGGATCAGGGTGATGTTGGCCTCATAGAATGAATTTGGAAGAGCTCCTTCTTTTTCTATTTCTTGAAATAACTTGAAAAGTATTGGTATTAATTCTTCTTTGAATGTTTTGTAAAACTCTGCTGTATATCCATCCAGTCCAGGGCTTTTCTTGGTGGGTAGTCTTTTGATGGCTTCTTCTAGTTCCTCCTTTGTTATTGGTCTGTTTAAATTGTGTGTATCTTCCTGGCTCAGTCTGGGCAAATCATATGACCTAAGAAATTTATCGATATCTTCACTATCTTCTATTTTATTGGAATATAGGGTTTCAAAATAATTTCTAATTATCTTCTGTATTTCTGTAGTGTCCATTGTGTTATTGCCTTTTTCATCCCGTATGTTAGTAATTTGAGTTCTCTCTTTTCTTCTCTTTGTTAGCATGGCTAAGGGTCTGTCGATCTTATTTATTTTTTCGAAGAACCAACTTTTAGTTTTATTCATTTTTTCATTTGTTTTTTTTGTTTGTTTCAATTTCATTGATTTCCACTCTGATTTTAATTATTTCTTGCCTTCTACTACATTTGCTGTTGTTTTGCTCTTCCTTTTCTAGGGCTTTGAGATGAAGTGTGAGTTCATTTATTTGTTGTTTTTTCTTTTTTTGAGGAATGAACTCCAGGCAATGAATTTCCCTCTTAAAATTGCTTTCATTGTGTTCCATAGATTCCAATATGTTGTGTCTGTATTTTCATTTATCTCTAAGAATTTTTTGATTTCCTCCTTTATGTCTTCTGTAACCCATTGATCATTCAGTAGCATATTGTTCATTTTCCAGGTGATGCAGGATTTTTCCTTCCTTCTTTTATCATTGATTTCCAGTTTCATTCCATTATGATCAGATAAGATGCATGGTATTATCTCCACACCTTTATATTTACTAAGAGTTGCCCTATGGCATAATATATGGTCTATCTTTGAGAAGGATCCATGTGCTGCTGAGAAGAATGTGTATCCACTTGATGATGGTTGATATATTCTATATATGTTGGTTAAGTCTAGGTTATTGATTGTGGTATTGAGTTCTATAGTTTCTTTATTCAGCTTTTGTCTGGAGGATCTGTCCGATGGAGAGAGCAGTGTGTTGAAGTCACCCATAATTATTGTGTTGTGGTCTATTTGACTCTTGAACTTGAGAAGAGTTTGTTTTATGAACATTGCAGCACCATTGTTTGGTGCATACATATTGATAATTGTTATGTCTTGTTGGTGGATGGTTCCTTTTAACAGTATATAGTGTCCTTCTTTATCCCTTTTGATTAACTTAGGTTTGAAGTTGATTTTATTCGATATGAGTATGGCCACTCCTGCTTGCTTCCGAGGACCATGTGAGTGGTATGATTTTTCCCAACCTTTCACCTTCAGCCTGTGTATGTCTTTTCCTATTATATGAGTCTCCTGAAGGCAGCACATTGTTGGATTTGTTTTTTTTTAATCCAGGTTACTAGCCTATGTCTCTTGATTGGTGAATTTAAGCCATTAACATTTAGGGTTACTATTGATAAATGGTTTGTACTTCCAGTCATTCTTATTTATTTATTTATTTTAATATGGCTAGTTTTTCCTCTTTGGTTATTTTTTTATTCCCCTTTACTGAGTTACCTCCCACTGTTAGTTTTGGGTGCTGTTTTTCCATTCCTCTTCTTGTAGTGTTTTGCTCAAAATCCCTTGCAGTGCTGGTTTTCTGGCTGCGAATTCTTTTAACTTTTGTTTATCATGAAATATTTTAATTTCATTGTCAAATCTGAAGCTTAATTTTGCTGGATACAGTATTCTTGGTTGAAATCCATTATTTTTCAGTGTTTGAAATATGTTGTTCCAGGATCTTCTCGCTTTCAATGTCTGTGATGAAAAATCAGCCATTAACCTAATTGGTTTACCCCTGAATGTAATCTGCCTCCTTTCTCTTGTAGCTTTTAATATTCTCTCCTTGTTCTGTATGTTGGATATTTTCATAATTATGTGTCTTGGAGTTGGTCTATTACGGTTTTGTATGTTTGGGGTCCTGTAGGCTTCCAGGATTTGGCAATCCATTCCCTCTTTCATATCTGGGAAGTTTTCTAAAATTATTTCATTCAATAGATTGTTTATTCCTTTGGTTTGAACCTCTACACCTTCTTCTATCCCAATGACTGTCAAGTTTGGTTTTTTTATGACACCCCATATCTCTTGGATAGATTGCTGGTGATTTCTTAGCATCCTTTCTGTGTTGACTATATTCTTTTCAAGTTGATAAACTTTGTCTTCATTATCTGATGTTCTGACTTCTATTTGATCTAGTCTATTTGTAATATTCTCGTTTGAGTTTTTAATTTGATTTATGGTTTCCTGCATTTCTAGGATTACTGTTTGATTTATTTTTAAAATCTCTATCTCCTGGTAGAGCTCATTCTTTGCCATTTGAATTTGCTTATGTAATTCATTCTCAAAGTATACTTTCATTGTTTGGACTTGCTGTCTAATGTCTTTTTTGTTGTTGTTTAATTAAATTTATTGATGACAGGAGTGAGGGAAGGAAGGAAGAAAGGAAGGGAGGAAGGAAGGAAGGAAGGAAGGAGAGACAGCAGAGCACACAGTTGGATATAAGGGAAGAGAGAGAAAAGAACTTGATATTTTACCATGGGACAGAAGGTATTTAATTTATACCTAGTTCAAATGCATTTTAGTAGGTGGAGTTGAAAAATGGAGAGAAGATAATACAACTACCTCTCTGTTTTTTTCTAAAAGAAAGAAGAAAGTGAGAAAAACACTTTTTTCCCCTTTTCTTTCTTTCTTTTTTCTTTCTTTCCTAAGAAAGAAAAGCATGGGGTTCCTTGCACCAGGCATCTATGCAAGGCATCTAATGTCTTCTCTAAGATTCCGTTCCATCTGAGTTAGGTATGCCTTGAGTTCTTTCTCTGTCCATTTTTCTGATGCCTCTAGGTTCTCCTGCGAATTGTTGTCCTACATTGTTTGTAATCCTTTTTACCCTTGTTTTTTCATGGTGCTCATGTTACTTTCCAACTCTGTTTGACTGCTGTGTTTCTGTTTTCTCCTTTAAATTTGTTTTGGTTTTTATAGTCCCAATATCTCTCGTTTGTGTTGGGAGACAATGTTTAGAGATGTTGGATTCAATTGTGATTTAAGGTAAATTCATTAGTTTCATTAAAGGCCTACAGATTTTGATGGCATATATAGAACTGAGGTTTGAACTTAGGATTTTATGTTAAGGTCGAGCGATTTGATGGTATGGAGGTTAGTATATGTTAACTTCTTTTGGGAGTTGCTCAAATGCAGGCGAATATTAACAAGAGAATAGACAGGATTACTTGGGGGTAGTTAAGGGCTTAGGTGGACTATAGACCGACTCGTAGTGTTCGTCTATTTGCATTTAGTAAATTATTCGTAAAATGGGTGGTCATGCTTAAGAGTAAAGATGGGGAAAAGGTAAGGAACCAAACCAAGAAAGAGAAAGGGAGAGAAGAAAGAAAGAGAAAAGAATAGAAAAGAAAAAGAAATGATAAAAAATAATAAAATGCAGTAAAATAAAAATTACAATTAAAAAAATAATTAAAAAAAGAAAATAATTAAAATTAAAAAATTAAAAAATTTTTTTAAAAAGGCACTGTTAGGCTTCTATTTTCTTTGCTTCCAGTACGTGGTGCTGTGCCTTCCAGGCCAAGGTTTTGCCCTCCGGCTGTAGGAAATAATCCGTGTGAGGCCACTCCCTCCTCCCCCCCACCCCGGGTGTCTCTCAAAACCTGTTAGCTTAGGTTTATTCCTGGACTCTAGTCTCCTCGCTTCTCCTACCAGACAGGCCTTCCCCAGTGTGATACCTCTCTGCAATTCAAGCTACCCTCTGGGCCTGCAGTTTCCTGGATGTGGAGCCAGGCTATTGGGAACCGGCACTTTATTGTTTTGATTCCCTCTGCTAGCCCCTCCTCCGAGAGCTGGTGAGACAGGTTTCGGTTTTGCCACTGGTGGGAGGGGGGAGTTCACGCTCACTCTGATATTCACGCCCCCGGAAAGCTGGGGAGAGATTTTATGCGATTTTCCCAATGTATGTGAGGAGGGCTAAACGCCACACACCTGTTCTATCGCTGAACTTGTTGCGATCTGTCGGAAACTGGCAATGGTGACATCAGCTCTCCAAGATGGTGGCCGCTGGCTTCCTCGGTGAGTTGTCCGGTGTGGAGGACAGACCTGGACTCTTTCTCTCCCCCGTCTCAAACCCAGAGCTCAGCCTGGAGCACAGTGAGGGCACAGTTGGCAGGATCCCCCAGGATCCACAGCACCGTTTCTCTGTGTTGCTGGCATGCTGTTTCTCGGGGAGCCGCAGTTTCTGGCTGCGGGGCGGGCCACCGATCAATCAGCCTGAATCTCCGGGCGCATGGTTCACTCACAATTGAGCCCCAGTAATTGATCCTCGGGTGCTGGAAATCCTTCCTCTAGGTTTCGGTGCACCCCAATTTTGCTGGAAATTCCTAACAAGATGGCTTTTGGCCGTTCTAACTCGTTATTCTCTTGGCAGTAACGCGGTACACGGGGGTGATGCACTCTATTCGCCGCCATCTTCCTATCCCATGTATTCTTTAGAATCCTCCCCTCCCCCACGCGCCACTCTGGCTTCCTCTTTTTCAATCTTTATGCTATTTTTTCCCAGCTTTTTTGCATCAATTAGAACCATTAATACAATACTGAATAAAGTGTGGTGGAGGTGGATATTCTCAGCTTATTCCCAATCTCAGGGTGGAGAACATTCAATATTTCACCACTAGATTTTCATAAATGCTTTTGTCAGAATAGGGAAGTTCCTTTCTATTCCTGGGTATTAAATTTTAAATTATTAAGATCACATGCTTTTATCCTTGTTTTCCTATTTATATGGTGAGTTACAATGAAATTCTGAATGCTGTAGAAACCTGGTATCTTTGGAATAAATCCACTTAGTCCCCCAATATTGTCCCTTTTTACTTTAATATACAATTCTGGGTTTGATTTGGTCACATCTGTTAATGACTTTTGCATCTATATTCATGAGATCTATAGATTAAATTTTACTTTCTTATTTTTGTTAGATTTGATGTCATGTTGGGAAGTGTTTCCTCTTTATTACTCAAGAGTTTGTATAAGATTGGTATTATCTCTTCCTGACGTGTTTGATATAATTCACCACTGAAACCAGGTTGGCCCAGAGGCTTCTTTAACAAGGATTCTTGATAACAAGGTCAGTTTACCTAATAAATGTGGGGTTATTCAGATCATCTATTTATCCTTCTGTCTGTTTTGGTCAATTCTGTTTAACAAGGACTCTGTCCAGTTTATCTAAGCTATCAAACTTACTCTCATAAAGTTTTCAAAATATTCCCTTATTATCCTCTTCATGCCTTTAGGATCTGTAGTTCTCACATGTCTGCTACTTGCCTTCTTTCATTGTAGTAGTCCACCTCCCTCATTCTTCATATTCATAATTTGTATTTTTTCTCTTTCTAAACAGTGTTGTTAGAAATTAGTTAATTTTATTAACCCTTTAAAAATCAATTTTGTCTCTGTTAACTTTCTCTATTGTTTTAGGTTTTGTTCCACTGCTTTCTGCTCTTATTTATCTTAAACTCTCTCTCCTATTACTTACTTTGGATTTACTTTGCTTTTTGTAGCTTTCTTAGGTGGGAATTTAGAGAACTTAGTTTCAAGCCTTCTAATCTGAGTATAAACAGCTACACATTTTTCCCTAAGTACTGCTTTTACTGCACCCTATAAATCTTGATGATGTATTTTCTCATTCATTCAGATCAATGTATTTTCTCCTTTCCATTGTCATTTCTTCTTTTATGAGCGGTGATTTAGAAATGTGTTGTACTACTTCCAAATGTGTTTGTATTTTTTTTAACAATTTCCAACCATGATTTCTAAGTTAATTATTTCTGATATCAGAGAACACATCCCATAAGATTTTAATCCTTTGAAATTTGTGGACATTTATTCTATGCTCCACAATATGGGCTATCTTGGTAAATGTTCTACAAACGCTTGAAAAGTACATGTTTCCTATGTGGTTGGGTGTAGTGTTCTGATTAGTATTAGGTGAAGTTAGTGTGCAGATTCTCCTCAAGTTCTCATGGGGTTGTCTCAATAAACCCAAAATAAACTAAAAATGCCATAAGTTGAAGATGCATTCCATGGGTCTAACCTACTGAACATCACAGCTTACCATTGCAGTCACTGTAGACTGTTGGTTGTTTACTCTTGTGATCTTGTGGCTGATGAGGTTGTGGCTGATGCCTAGTATCAGAATAGAGTATCATACTGAGCATTCTAGTCTGGGAAAAGTTGCAAATTCAAAATCTGAGGTACCCTTTTGTCAGGGACTGTCTATAGTGTTGTTCAAATCTTGTATAACTTTATCAATGTCTTGTCTTCACTCATTTATTAATTATTTGTGAGGAAGGCATATATGTATAAATATGAATATATTATAGTGAATCTCATCATTATGTTTATCCACAAGACATGAAATTTTAAAAAATTTAAATAAATAGATTAGTAGTATAGAGGAAAAGGGAACAGGGGAGAGAAGAGGGGGAAGGTAAGAGTAAGTGTTGGGGACTTAATTGGAGCAAAATGTACTCCCTACATTTTTAATTATGTCAAAATAAATCCTAATATTAAGTATAGCAATTATGGACCAATATTTTTTTTAAAGGTACAGAGGGAGGCTAGGAGTATAGCTCAGTAGTAGAGCACTTGTATAGCATGTGCAAACACCTTAGGTTCAATCCCCAGCACCACCACTATGACCACCACCACAATAATCCCCCACATACAAGGATTCACCTTTTTTTGGTACTGGGGTTTGAACTCAGAAGTGTTCTACCACTGAGCTACACCCACTACCCATTTTTAGTTTTTGAGACAGGGTGTTGCTAAGTTACTAAGGCTGGCCTTGAACTTGTGATCCTCCTGCTTCAGCCTCCTGAGTCACTGGAATTGCAGGAGAGCACCACTGCACCAGCAAGGACTCAATATATTTGAAGATGTGTTCACAAACACACACCACACACAGGAATTTTCCCCTTCTCAGAATTTCTACATACATACACACACACACACACACACACACACACACACAGTTTTCTATATGATTTTTATATTGCTATTGATTGTACTAGTCTGGCCCCAAATCCCTACAGACTACTGGTAACCATGATCACATAGCTATCAATAAGTCTTTCTTATCATTACAGGTATTTTATTTTCAAGAGAAAATGTTTTCCTCCAGCAATTAAAATAGAAGGTTACTGGTACCAGGAAAAGGTTTTCCCATCCTAGAAAACTTCAATTAGCCAATGAAAATTCAATTTTAATAGGGATTTAGAGGCTGCTTTTGCTAAAAGCTCAGACTCTGAGCCTGCAGACGCCCAGTGGGTAACTGAAAGCAGGATAAAAACTTGGCATCCTGGCCTTTTTCTATTGTGTCTGCTTTTGCTGCCTTAAACTTTGGGTCAGACCTGCTCAACTCTGCACATAGGCATGTTAATCATTTAAGGAGTGTCTGTCTAAAAACTTGTAATTCAAGGTTGATTAACCCTAAATTTACCTAACCACTCTAGTCCCTCTTCAAGGCTGAAGGCACTAAGATAAGAGTAACTAAGGTATTTTCAAGATTTGCAGAGACATCATATTCCACAGATTGTCAACTGTCAGCTTTCACAATGTCCTGTTCCAGAAGCCTGGAGTGGTGTCTAGAAGTCTTCAGTCATTGCCTTAAACCTGCAAAGAACAGTGAGCCTTGCAGGTATATCACTCCACCATGAGACTGCACCCCTTCACAGGATCCAATATCCCATGATGGGAGCAGAGATTGTTCCTCTAAACAGGAGCAATCATTTCACCATGGAAACTGGGTGGCCCTTTCAAGTGACAGACCTCTCATAGAACCAGGAACTGAGATAATGATCAACAAGGCCACAGTTTGATCAAGGGGGCTTAATTGTGCATAACTTTTACCCCTGCCCCAATTCTTCCCTTTTAAACCAGAAGCTTATGTTAGTAACCCAAAGATGAGGCTGAGGGTACTTGGTGTCCCTTGTCTTTCTGGTATAGCTACCTACTTCACCAACTGCTTTTTCCCACTTGATATTTGGGACAAGTAGCTGGACCTGGTACACGGGGCCTCACTGAAGTCATTCCCCCTGGCCTAGGACTCTGGCGACACTACATTTCCTTTTTGCTCTGTCTGTTTAAATACAAAACTCAGTTGTAGAAAACTAAGGAAGGATAAAGGTTTTGTTTTTAGGACATATTTGAAGTTTCATTATTTATATCCTTTAAAAGGAGCCACTTTAAATCCTTTTTCAAAGAGCTTATTGATTTTTAAACTTCAGTTTGTCACTATATAGTGGGGATAGGCAAACTTCAGCCCATGGGCCAAATCTAGTCTGCTGATTTTGAAAATAAAATTTTACTGGAACACAAGTGGTGCTCATTCATTTATGCAATCTGTTGCTGCTTACGCCCTAACATAGCAGAGTTGAGTAGCTGCACTGGAGATCATTTTAGCTGCAAAGGCTGAAATAGTTAATCTGGCCCTTTACAGAAGGTCTGCCATTCTTTATCTATAGCATCCCCTCCCACCTTCTACCTCAAAAGCTCTAACCCAATTCTCATTTTGTGTTCCTGACATTTTTTTTTTCAAAACTGAATTAATATAACCTGTACTTAGTTTAGATCAGGTTTTTTTTTTAAGGAACAAAACATCAATTGCTTCCTTACTGGTGTAGTAAAAAAAATTGCCCAGATCCTAGTTTTCCTAAGACAAGAGAAAGTCTTTAAATTTTATATTGACATTTATTTTAGTTCAAAAACTTTTTTATTCAACTTTTCTTATTGCTCTTATTTTATTTCTTCTGATTTCTTTTTCAGAATTTCTACTGCTTGTGGGATTGGTCATCTGGGGCTAACCTTTTTGTCGTTGGCCCTTTCCTTCCCATACCATATTGGATGATTTAACAAATTTGTCAACAATATTACCAATTTTATTCTCTGTTGTGATACTTCTGTTCTTTTAACTGTATTCAAATGAACATAGATTTTGTCATTGGACTTTTTAGTCTTTTTGCATGTTTTTTCTTCTTTCTCATCTCTCTTTCCTTTTCTGCCACCACCCATGTCTTTTCCTCGTGGTTTTTATTATTCCCTGCTTCTGTCACCAAGAGAGCCAATTATTTTAGGCACCTGCTAAAAACACCAAGGAAATGTTTCTCAACTTCTCTTGCTTCTTACAGAAATATGTTTTGTAAGATAGACTTATTCTATCTTCTATGTTGTCCTTTGGAAAGTCTCTACATAGGCTCCTGTTGATTTTGTTGTTGATGCTTTGGTTCATGTATTGTTTTTCCTATTTGCCAATGTTGGAGTGAAGAGGGAGCCAATCAACTCTGATGCTTGTCAAGGATGGGAAGACTGCCCTCCAGTAGCACCCTCTCTATGGGCACAGTGTGAATGTATGCGTTAGATCTAAAGTTCCATGGTGGGTTGATGTGCCATTATATGAATTCATCAACATTTATTTTTTCATTCCAATAGAGATGGACAACGTGGGCTTCACGTTTGGGGACTGTGATGAACAGTGCCTCTATGAACATTCTTGTGGTGCCATCTGTTGGATATTTAAGTAGGAGAAGTGCTGGGTGATGGGGTGATGCACATTTTCAACCTCAGTATATAATGCCAGTTGTCCTACAAATGGCAAACCAAAAACACTTGAGAAAAATTCAGCAACATTTCTTTTGGTTTGATTCAACAATCCTGGATATTATCATAGTGAAATGTGAAAATGAGACGTGACGATTTTCTCTTCAAGTAGAACATCTAGAAAAGCAGCAAAGAGAACAAAGCTCTTCCATTTGATTATTGTTACTGAGAATTATTTTAAATTATTGGGAGTTTAAGAAAAATAAATCTTTTTCCTCAGGAATCACATGTTGACAAGCCCACGAGAACTATACACCTTGGGAGAAGCACAGATGCTGGTATTTTCTAGATGATTTATACAGCTTCCTTTTAACTTTTTTTAATCATAACCTGTAAAAAACAACACAAATGTTTGAATCATGTCATCTTTCACAAACATGATTACCAGATCAATGCATCTGGAAAATTACTGTAATACAATGAAATGAAGTCAGACAGCCTCAGCCATACCCTAACTCTGCCACTTATGAGCCCTGTGGAGCCAAATGTTTTTTACCTCACTGTCCCAGTTTCCAAATTCTAGAACTTAAAAAGAGCTTTACATTGAGCAGGCTATAGTTGAAAACAATATATGTACTCTGTGAAATATTCAAACTACAAAAGGACATGAAAATAAGTTTCCCTGCCTCCAATATCACCTCCAATCCCCAGGTTCCATGCCTACCAACAAGAACTTCCAATCTCTTGTTGATCCTTCCAGAAATATTTTGCATCTATTGAGTCAAAATAAATGTGTATATGGGTTTTTACTTCCTCTCTCTCTCTCTCTCTCTCCCCACAGAAGATATACAAACACAATAATAATTAAATACATCATGTCTCATTTTTGTCACCTTCGCATAAAGACCATAGCTGCTTAGAAATTTTTCAGTTTTATCATTTTGAAGGTATGTTATCAAAACAACTGGGCAGAACATATTTTACTTAATGGCATATCAGCTTGATTTATAATTTTTACATATTTTCATATACTATGAAGCTTCAATATATACTCCTGACACGGGCCTCGCAAACATCAGGAGCAGGCCTGCTTATGAATGTTCCAAAGGGTATTTTTCTGAGGAAACTTTGAGAGAAGTGGATCTGCAGATGTTGGAGGTCATAAATATTGTTCCTGATTGTCTTTCCATTTCAATTTGACTTACTGCTTGTATCTTCTACAATTTTATTCTTTGAATTGACAAAGATTGTTCATACTTGTCAAGTACAACATGATATTTTGGAAGATGTACCCATTGTGAAATGGCTCAACTGAGATATTTAACATGTGCATTACTTCACATACTTTGAATTTTTTGTGGGGCGATCACTCAAAATCTCTCTTGGCAATTTTCAAAACACAGTACATTGTGATTATGTATAACCACCATATTGTACAATTTAAATTTATTCCTCCTGGAATAAATTTTGTATTATCTGACCAACATCTCCCCAACCACTTCCTCCAGTCCTTAGTCAACACCTTTCTATTCTACTTGTATGAGTTCAACTATATCAGACTTTACATTGAAGAAAGACAATGCATACATGTATATGCATGCTTCTTGCCTGGCTCATTGTGTTACTCTGGTATTTCTGTGTCCGGTTTATTTCACTTAGTATAAAATGCTCCAGATTCATCCATGTTGTCATAAATTACAGGATTTCCTTCTTTTTCAGGCTAGATAGTATCAATTGTGTATGCACACCATGGTTTCTTTATCCATTCATCTGTTCGTGGCATGTAGGTTTATTCTACATCTTACCTATTGTGAATATTGCTGCAATGAACATGGGAGGATGGATGTCTTTTCCACATACTGATTTTTATTTCCTTTGGATATCCACCAAGTTATGGGATTGCTGGATCTATTTTCATTTTGGCGGTGGGGGTGTGGGCACATCTATAATGTTTTCCATGACAGCTATACTAATTTAAATTCCCACCAACAGGGTTGTAAAATGTTCCCTTTTCTGTACATCCTCTCCAATGCTTATCAATCATTTTCTTGATCACAGCCATCTTAACAGATGGGAGATGGTATCATGTGGTTAAAATTTATTTGCATTTTTCCAGTGATTAGTGATAGTGATCATTTCTTCATGTACCCATCGGCTGTTTTTTTTTTTTAATATATACTTAATTTAGTTGTAAATGGACCTTTATTTTATTTATATGCGGTACTGATACTCGAACCCAGGGCCTCACACATGCTAGGCAAGTGCTCTACCACTGAGCCACAAACCCATTGTGAAACATCTATTCCAATCTATCACAGCTATAGGCCAGTTGTGCCAGGGAAGTGGGGTAGGTTGCAGAAAGGCCAAAGAAAGTGCTAACAGCAGGCATGGCATGGTTTATGGGGGTGGGGTGGGGGCTTACAAAAGATCAGTGACAGCTCCAAGAAGAATTTAGCGGTGACAGGTAGAACTAATGGCACCTTCTTCCTTCCCGGCACCTTACCAAGTAGTGCCTCCAATCCCCATTACAACACACTACAAAACAAAAAAACCCTCCAGCCTTCATGGTGCTTTACCACTGTCAACTGGCTGGCTGAGTGACATTCTTTCCACAGTGCCCACAGTTGCACACCAGTTGCCACCAAGAGAGAGGTTGTATGTGTTAGGCTGCAGAAGCAGTGACATCATCAGCATTGACTTGTTTAGTCTGTTTATATGACCAGCATCCCAAGGAACAACTGTCCTGGTGTACATGTAAGAAAGCAGCTTTCTTTCTTTCTTTCTTTTTTAGAGAGAGAGAGAGAGAGAATTTTAATATTTATTTTTTAGTTTTTGACGGACACAACATCTTTGTTTGTATGTGGTGCTGAGGATTGAACCCGGGCTGCACGCATGCCAGGCGAGCACGCTACTGCTTGAGCCACATCCCCAGCCCCAAGAAAGCAGCTTTCTACAGATGACACTAACTTGCCTTAGTCTCACTGTGCATAAGAGAAAGTTAGCGCCATGCAAAATAATATGTGTCTGGATGGACTTGCTCTTATTGCTCTCTTAGCTTGGGTAGGTTTTGCAGAACAGAAAGAGGGCATCCGGAGACATGGTGTTTTACTATTCCCTTTTTCCTTAAGGATGATACACTCCACTTGTCAGGTGCCTGAATGTCCTTATAATCTTATCCTAACCATCTTCTTCAATGTCCCTCAGGCTGCACATAAATAATACACTAACCAAATCCACAAGGGTTATACAGAGAGCGGCAGAATGTAATAAGCCCTGTTACAAGAGCAAGCAATACACCCTATATGGAGCTAGCAGGAAGAGGGGAACTAAGCAGAAACAGGATCAACACCAAGTTTGCCTATAGCAGTAATGTGGGTTTGTAACTGACCCAAAGACACATTATAATAATGATCAGGGATGTACACACACATTTGGTGTTGATGATAGCATGGGTACTTCCCTTGTTACAGTCAGCATGTCTTCTGCCATTCTGTTCAAAAGTACCACCTTTGACATTTGGGTCACTTTTTCATTAAGCAAAGTCCCGCTCTGAGTGTTAGTTAAGGCAGCAGCAGAACGGTTAGCTAAAGCCTCAACCTGGAACTCAGTGGGAATGTGTGTTGCTTGTGGAGAAAGCACAGCACGTGGATAAAGTCATCAGACATTTGAGTTTCTTTATGTCTAGCTTTGACCAGTTCCCAATTAGCAGGGGTCATAGACAAAGTGGGAAGTATGCAGGCTGTTGTATAAGGTCCCCCCAAGTCGATGGGCAAATCCAGTCATGAGGCAGGTGTGGCCATCCATGGGAGCCAGATGCCCATAACCATCCCCGAGGGAGGGGAGGTGCTCCTGCACAAACTTGGCTTCACCATCCTGAGTAGTCAGTGTCTTTGAGTAGGTTAAACTGCACTGATCGACAGGGGTCCAAACTATATTTACAGGGGATGGAGAGGTGTTACTGCCTTTCTTTCTTTCTACACGAAGAGAAATTTTTCTTCTCATTTTCACCTGTGTTGTACTTTAACCATCCCAAGCCATTAAGTGTTGTGCCCCAACAAAGGCTTAGTCATGTTTCTTTGTTCTCTTACCAAGTAGAAGACATATTTCATGTCAATAAAAGAAGGTAAATTGGGGGCTGGGGTTGTGGCTCAGCATTAAAGCGCTTGCCTAGCACATGTGAGGCCCCGCGTTCCATTCTCAGCATCTCATAAAAAAAATAAATAAATAAAAATAAAGCTATTGTGTTCAACTACAACTAAAAAATAAATTAAAAAAAGACGGTAAATTTACATTCAAGTCCACAGGGCTGTTGGTGAGCTGTGTCCATGAGTGGTGGGCGTTTTTCCAGCTTGACATTTATTTTTATTGTACCAAGGTCCCAGTTGTAGGCACTGAAGGAGACTAGTGGGGGAGGACAGAGGCAGCTAACTGTCTATCCAGCAATCTATTTTGTTCTGCATCTCCACAAGGGCATTTGCCATTCTGGATGTAAATAGATTAGCTCTAAGGATGAAATATAAGATATTTTAATAGGTGTTAACATAGGCAAGTATTGACTATCTAACAATACATAAACAACCTGATCACTATAAGTGAGAATAGTACAAGCTTGTGGCCCATTCCTAGGTTTACAAAACCATATTTCTTGTTGCAGTGGTCCTGTGATTTTGATAAACAAGCATATAATAATATGACATACTTTTCTGTAGGGTTTGAAGATCTTGGCTTACTAGTTTTTTTTAAAAAAATTATGTTTTTCATTCTAGTCCCTTTGCCCATAGACCTAGGAACCATCACCATCAAGTCTCTATTTGCCATTCCTATGGCCACTAGACTATACGGGTCCCTTGTGGCAGGTCCTGCCGTAGCAGCAACAGTAAATTATCCCCTGTTCCCAGTGAGTGCAGATGTGCCTCTTAAGCATCCTCATCTTTATCCAGATGGTGCTGTCAGGCAGGCACTGTGGCATGTGCTGCAGTTATGTTTATTGATGGTCCTTATGGCCAGCCACAGTTGTTTGGTCCACACTGCCAAGGATCCATCTTCCACGTTTCGTGTTGTTTTAGTGGCCCATTCATTTGAACAATCAACCCTGCTGTAGCTGGGTTAGAAGGTAGGTGGAAATTCCAATGTATATACAAATTCTCAGCCTGTTTTTGCACCTCGTGGCCAGAAGGATGTGTTCCATGAGTGTGCTACACATGGTGCCAAGTATCTGAAGTCCATGCATGGTTGCCTTCAGTGTGACCTTTTTGTAAGCAGGTGTCCATAGCAGTCCAGTATGTGTGTCTGCAAACTTGCAGCCTTTTAGTAGCAGCAAGGGCCTGAGAAGCCAAACTGCACTATTGTACAGTTGCCTCCTTTGAACTGTCCACTTGCTATATGAGGTGCTGGCCACGCTGCTTCACAGGATGTCAGAGTCACACAAGTACAATGTCTGAGTGTCTTCGTGGGAGCCTCCATTGCCTTGTTATGGGACAGAGAGCTCTTCTTATTGGCCCTGTTGGCCCTTCTTCCTATGTAGCCAAACAGCCACATCTTTAGATGGCACATCTTACAGCCATTTAATTTAGTTTATGTGTTAGGTAGCTTTTTTTTCCCTCTTTTTGTTGCTGTGACTAAAAGACCCAACCAGCACAATTGTAGAGGAGGAAAAGTTTATTTGGGGGCTCACAGTTTCAGAGGTCTCAATCCATAGACAGCAGACTCCATTCCTTAGGGCTCAAGGTGAGGCCAAACATTAAGGCAGAAGAGTATGGTGGAGGGAGGCAGCTCACATGATGATCAGAAAGGAGAGAGGTGGGGGGTTCCACTATTCAGTGCTTTCTGTTGGTTCTATTTCCGTTTTTATCCTCATTTTGTATTGAGTGCATTTTAAAATTTATTCCATTTTCCTCTATTGGTGTAGATATCATACATCTCTTTACTGTCAAGTAGGAGTTACTTTGAAGGTTACAAAATGGTCCTCAAGTTATCAAATATAATGTCAGATGATACTTTTTATCCTCCTTCCAGACAATGCAAGGGCCTTAGAACAATTTAATCCATTTGTCCTTATGTGAATCATATAATTGTACTGCTCCTGATGTTTCTGTTTCTTGTTATTGCTTTCCAACTTTCTAACTGGGATAATCTGCTTTTTACTTAAAGAACATTATTTAATACTTTCTTTTGGTAAGATCTCCTAGCAACAAATTTTCTCAGTTTCATTTACCTGAAACCATCTTTCATTCTTGAGGAATATTTTTTTTTAATATGGTAAAGAGTCCTACTTTATTATACTGAAGTGGCACCCCCTTTCTTCACAAAAAAAGATTTAACTGGACTTCTCCAGAAATCTTCACCCAAACTGATTTTAGGACTGTCAGCAAAAGAGTATCTGCAAAAGAGTTCAATGTAGATAAACTTTCTATTTTTGTGTCACCCTCTTTTACTTGGCCACTGGCCGAGACGATACCAGCACTCCAGGTGCTGGACACCCTTAACTAGTTTTCCACGAACATATCCAGTATAGTACTTTGAAGAAATGTGAAAACAAATCCTCTGGCCTTGAGCTGGGGCTTCACAGAGATGTCTATATTTTTAAGATAAGTTACAATTGGGCATCATGGTAACAGCTGGCAGGGGGAGAAAAGACAGGGGAGAAGAAGTTCTCCCCTTCTCAGGTGTTGTCCTTGAAGGGTTAACTTGCCCAAAACAGTGAAAGAAAAGGCTGCTTTTATGTGAACTTCTGCAGACCGTGAACTTCTGAGCCCCTCCCCTTACATGTTGGGTATAAAATTCTGAAACTCAGGGTTCAGGGGATTAATTGATTATAGCAAAAACTGTGCCCTCTGAACCTGGCTGCAGCCAAATAAAACTGTTTCCTGCTATCTTCAGTGCCTTGTCTCGTTTGTCCCTACAACAATACTGTGTCAGCATATCAAATATATCATTCTGCTATTTTCTGGCTATCATTGTTTTTAATGAGAAGTCACAGGTCAGTTTAATTATTATTGCTCTTCTGAAGATAATTCATCCTTTTTCTCTGAATACTTGTAAGGTTCTTTAGTTTAAGCAGTTACACAAAGATGGATCTAAGGATGACTTTATTTTCACTTATTCTTGAACATTGAGCTTTAATTGATGTTATGGTTTAGATATAAGGGGTTCTCCCAAATCTCCTGTGTTAATATAGAAATGCTCAGAGATGAAATGATCAGATTGTGAGAACAGTAACATAATCAGTCCATCCTGGTTTGAATGAACTGGATGGTAACTGTAGGCAGGTGGGGTGTGGCTGGAGGAGGTGGGTCACTGGGGGCTGCTGTGGGAGTATTCAACTTCTCTGAAGCTCCTTCCCCTCACTCTGCTTCTTGGCTGCCATGAATGAAGCAGAAAACCTCTATCATGCCCTTCCATTACAATGTGCTTGTTAAACCACTACGCAAAGAAAAGACCGCTGACTCCAATTTTAAATCAAATTAAAGCAAGCTTGTAATTCTGGCCAGGACTGTCTCTCCTGAAATTCTTGGGTTAGAGAACAGTACCCCAGTTCTCTAGGAGCATAATTTTATAGCACAAAAAATTGCAAAAGGGGGGTATATTGAGAACTTATAGATAACAGGATTTTGACAAGCATAACACAAAGGCAGATAGTAGGTTAATGATCTAAACGGTTCAGCATTTCAAGTTAGAGTGTAAATTGAGATCCCAACACCAGAATTTATGAGGTGCCGCTAAGGTTTCAGAGAGGGTTGTTATCTGGTCAGGGAAAACCAGGCATGGGTGAGCTCAAAGCACGGGCAGGCATTCCAAGCAAGCTTAGAAATCACAGTAATTTATAGTAAAACAGGAATTAACTTTTCATGACTTTGTGACGAGATGGCTCCCAAGCTTAGGATGGAATTAGGTTGGGTTCATCAGTGCTGCCTCACCTGGGGCCAAAAGCAGTGGACTCAGTTGACCATGGACTCAATCTCTAAACCATGAGCCAAAATAAACTTTCCTTCCTCCAAGTTGTTCTTCTCAGATATTTTTGTTACAGCAATGCAAAGCTAACTAACACAGAAATTGGTGTTGAGAAGTGGAGTCATTGCTATGACTAATCTAATCATGAAGTTCTGAAGCCTTTGGAGCTGGTCTGCAGGAAGAATTTGGTAAAGTTTGGAGAAGCAGTCTGGAAAAGTTTTAGAACATTGTAAGTGGAGCTTAGTGGGTAATTATGGCAGGAGCTTTGAAGCCCAGAATGCTGATAGGAATGTGGTCTATGCTCACGAAGCTTTAGAGGAAAATGAGGACTGTGGTGGGGTTTGGGCAAGGGGCCATCTGTGTTCTATTCTGGCAAAGAACTTGTCTAAATTTTGCCCATGTCCTGAAACTTTTAGTGAGACTCAATTTAAAGGTGATAGACAAATTAATTTAGCAGAGAAAATTTCAAGGCAGCACAACATTCAGACAGTGGGATGGATATTGCTACAAGCTTTTAGTCAGGTTACTATAAAAATTGGGAGCAGAAAGCAAGGCTAAAGGATTTTAAAAACTTGCAGTTTGACCAGAAAAGTGAAAGTAAAACTGGGGCCAAGGAAGGTGTGGTTGTTAAAGAGATTACATCCAGTAAAAAGATGCTAACTACTTTGCACAGAGACAGTAAGAAAGATGGCTTGAGGGTATCACAGGAATTTGCAAGACCACACCCATTGCAGGCTCAAGGATGTTGAGGGTAAATTCCTTTGAGAAAAAATCACGAGGGCACCCTGTTTGCACAGAAAAGTTATGTGCTACTGTGACCTTGGAGGCTCAGGTACAGGAGCTGGCAGAAGATCTTGGTGTATTCCTTGTAGTTCTGCAGGATGCTGGAATTAAGAGAAGATGGAGGCTTCCATCAAAATTTCAAAGGAAGATCTTGGTGTATTCCTTGTAGTTCTGCAGGATGCTGGAATTAAGAGAAGATGGAGGCTTCCATCAAAATTTCAAAGGAAGGACTGGGAGGCCAAGCAAAGTACAGCAGGATTGGAATCCCTGAAGGTTGCCCTTGAGAGGAGAGAGTAATGTCTGAAGCTATGGAGGTGAAGCTGAAGCCAGAATGGAAGGTGAAGCAGGAGCTAGAATGGAGACCTTAAGAATTAAGCAAAAACAGTCATTTTGACTGTCTGCAGAGAAAAGCTCCTGGCGGCACAGACAGGGTAAAAGATAGCCCATGTGTACTGCAACTGGCATGGCTTCCCAAGTCCTTTGGAAATCACGTCTTGCTGAGACTGGGGCAAAGGACAGTTGTAGATAATGGATGACTGGGTCAGGAAGATGGGGACTAATTCAAAGGAAATAAAATGCTACAACCTCCAGAACACGTTCCCCCTCGAAACCTGTTGCCTAGGTAACCTGTCTCCAGGGAATTTTTCCTTCCAGCAAGGAGTTGTTAATGAGCACCTCCTGGGTGGCTCCTTTCCTGCCTTTGGTTATTCCCACCTTTTGGCCATGTAGGCAGATGAGAGAAGCAGGATGAGAAGAAAGGAAACCCGAAATCTATAAAGGGGCAAGATACCGCCCCACTCCCTTAGGCACCAGCACTGAGCCCTATCCTCTCCCGAGAAGTCTTGAGAAACTGATGTGACCATTTTTTGAAAAACCAGTTACTACCTCAAGGCCTGTCTAGAGGGAGTGGGTGTGACCTTGTCCTTGGAAAAACCCACAGAGCTCTCCTAGGCACATACCCACCCTCCTGAGTTGTTTGTAAATAACAGGAGAGATCTCAGGAGCCTGGTGTCCCCGACTCAGTCAGGCTAGGTGAGGACCCATAGCAACCCCCTAGCAACCACCAATCAGAGTGAGACAGGGAACATATCTGAAATGCCAGGTGACCCTCCCAGTAGTTTCGGTGATTGATAACATGATTAGGCCACCCTGCAGTTCAAATGTATCCACCACTTGAACTCACCAATCATCCTTACCCAACTTGTTCCCGCCAGTTAATGTGCTAATCAATGTTAAGAGTTGTTGTTTGATTTTCCCACAGTGTGGAACGATTTACTGTGTGATGTTGTGATGCATAAAGTATCCCCCCAAAACCTATAAATCCTCACTGAAATAAGGGTCAGGACTTACTCCTTGGTACCCCTTCATCGGAAACGGTTGTGAGTCTACGCCCAAGCTTGCAACAAAGACTCTTGTGTGATTGCATCGGATTTGCTCCTGGAGGTCTATTGGGGTCCCACAAATCTGGCATTACAGTCTCTCTTTCTCTGTTCTGCCTTTTAAATAAATTTACTTTTTGCTCTTGCCTCAGTGTTTCTTGAGTGTTTAATTTTAAACATCAGGGGAACAAGTGTTATAGTTAAAGCAACGTCCCGGTTTCATAAACTGACTTCCAGACCACTCACGTATAATTGAATCAAGCCTTTATTGAAGCGTACCGGTGGCGACTGACCAGAACATAAAGCTGTTCCCCAGATCAGCCCCAAACAATTGCAAGGGCACTCCTTATAAGCCTGAAAACTGCAAAAGGGACATTTGGGGGTCCAGCCATTGCAAGCAAGCCAGGTTACAGAAGCAGGACAGTGCAGTCAGGGGGCCAGATGCTTAGCCAATCACAATTAGCCCAGTTACCCCAGTTACAGAAACAATGCCCCGTTAGGTAGTTCCGTATTCTTAAGGGTTTCTAGAGCAAAAGGAAAAGAACAACTTGCCCCAGCATGACCCTTCTACTTGGCATGGTTGTTTTACAAAATGGAGTTAAAAAACAAAATGGAGTCACTTTGGCTTGACTGTCACACAAGGACCTGATCCTGATTTTCAAGACCAGTTTCACTGCTACCATGTGCCCCAGATTCAACGCAGTTACAGAGAATGTTTGCCTGACTGGGTTTAGGTCTTGCTTCTTCATTCTATACCCCAATTCCACCTTTGGAAAGGGAATTTTTACTCCATGACAATTATATATATGCATAACTTGTTTTTTTATTTTTACAGGGGCTCACAGCCAAGAGTTTGCCTGGAGTCTCTGAGGAGACTTTGGACTTGAGTTTTTAGGCTATGCTAGAACTGTTAAGACTATGGGACTCTTGGAGATGCACTAAATGCATTTTGTATTGTGAGATGGACATGATCTTTTGGGAGCTAGGGTGGAATGTTATGGTTTGGATATGAGGTAACCCCCAAATCTCCTGAGTTAATGCAGGAATTCTTAGAAGTAAAATGATAAGAATGTGAGATCTGTAACATAATCAATTCATCCTAGTTTGAATGGACGGGGTGGTAACTATAGTCAGATGGGGTGCCCTGGGAAGATGAAACTTACTTACTCTGCTTCCTGACTGCAATGAATGGAGCAGGTCTCCTCCATCACACCCTTCTGCCATGATGTGCTGCCTCAACTTGGGCCCAGTACAATGGACTGAGTCAATCATGAACTAATCCTCTGATCTGTGAGCCAAAATAAACCTTCCTTCCTCTAAGTTGTTTTTGTCAGGTATTTTGTCACAGCAATACAAAGTTGCCCAACATAACTGGTTTTAGAAAATTTGTATTTCACATAACTTCCCAATATATTATTCATTCTTTCAGAGTTAAGTTTTGGGAATCAATGGTCCATGCCAACTCTCCCTTTCTCCATTCCTAAAACATTATGTGATAACAATCTAAATCTATTCTTCTATTTTTTCTGTATTTTTTCCCTTTTTATCTCTGCACTTCTTTTTAAAAATTCTTTTACTTTTATTTACTCTTATTAGTTATATATGACAGCAGAATGCAATTCAATTCATAATACACAAATGAGCACAGTTTTTCATGTCTCTAGTTGAACACAAAGTAGAGCCACACCATTTGTGTCTTCATATATGTACTTAGGGTAATGATGTCCATCTCATTCCACCATCTTTCCTATGCTCATACTTTCCCTTTCGCCTCCCTCCCCTTTGCCCTTTCTAAGTTCATCAATTCCTCCCATGTTCCCCATCCCATCCCTATTATGAATCAGCATCCTTATATCAGAGAAGACAGTCAGCATTTGGTTTCGAGGATTGGCTTACTTCACTAGCATTATATTCTCCAACTCTATCCATTTATCTGCAAATGCCATGATTTTATTCTCTTTTATTGCTGAGTAATATTCCATTGTGTGTGTGTGTGTGTGTGTGTGTGTGTGTATCTCACATTTTCTTTATCCATTCATTTACTGAAGGCATCTGAGTTGGCGCCACAGTTTAGCTATTGTGAATTGTGCTGCTATAAACATTGATATGGCTGTGTCCCTGTAGTATGCTGTTTTTAAGTCTTTCGGGTATAAACCGGAAGTGGAATAGCTGGGTAAAATGGTGATTCCATTCAAAGTTTTCCAAGGAATCTCCATACTGCTTTCCAGATTGGTTGTACCAATTTGCAGTCCCACCAGCAATATAAGAGTGTGCCTTTTTCCCCACATCCCCACCAACACTTCTTTCCAAATATTTTCTTTTGACCTATCTTTTAATTAACTAGTTTTATCTTTGGGTGTAAGTACTCTGCTTTTAAATCTACTTGAGTTTTTCATTTTGGTTACTGTGTGTTTAAATTTTAGAATTTCTCTTTTCTTCAGATGTGCTATATCTTTTCTATTATTTCTAGTTCTTTTGACAATTTCAATTCATCCCTTTAAACATGCTCAGGATACCATAACAAAATACTGTAGACAAGTGGCTTAAACAGTGAAAATTTACTTCTCACAGTTCTGGAAGCTAGAAGTCTAAGATCAAGATGCAAGATGGTCAATTTCTGGTTGAGGTCTGTCTTCCTGGATTGTAAACAGCTTCCTTATGACTATGTCCTCACATGGAAGGCAGAGAGAGAGGGAGAGGGAGAAGAGAAACATAGTATTCTGCCTCAGCCCCCACACTCCACACCAGAATTCATGTCCTGCAAAACACATCCATTCTATCCCAACAGTCCCAAAATCCTAACTTGTTTCAGTATCAATCATAAAATGTAAAATTCAAAGTCTCAATTAAATATCTAAATCAGAAATGGGTGAGACTCAAGGTACAATTCATCCTGAGGCAAAATTCCTTTCCACCTGTGAGTCTGTGAAACTGACCAGTTAGGCACTTCCAGATTACAAAGGTGGGACAGGCATAACATAGATATTCCCATCCCCACAGAAGAAGCTGGAGGAAGAAGGGGTGATGCATTCCGAGCAAATCCAAAATGTAATAAGGCAAACTGCACTGGATACTAAGGCTCAAGAATAGTCTTTTTTTTTTTTTTTTTTCCTCAATACCCTGTCTTCTACACCCATAGTCCCAATGGCTTTGTGGGGTGGCCTTTGCCCTTTGACTCTCTGTGGGGGTCCTGTAACATATCAGTTCCTGGCTGTGTGTGTGGGTCCTGCCCAGTAGCTCCTCTGGACTGAGGTCCCATTCTGTGGCTCTCTGAGCCAGGGTCTACTAGCAGGTCCCACCTCTAAGGCTCTGATTGGAGGCTCTCTGGACCGTTGAAACTGAAGTAATGGTCTTGATGATCTCAGAATCATACATTTACAGGTGAACTACAAACGCTCAGAAAAGATGATCAACCAATAAATCAAATGATTAGAACATGAAGCTTAGTTACCTTAGAAGTATATATTCCTCTCTATCGTCTTGCAGAGGGAAGAAGGGTAGTTGTGAGGTTACTTAGTAAAACACAGGGAAAAGGGAAGTAGGCATGAATCACTGATTTAAATATATACCTTAAAAGTAAGCTTTAAGACATGGCAACAGAAACAACAGATGATAGAAACAAATCTAAAAGGATCTAAAATATCGGAATCATTAGACACAGACTTTAAAAATAACTGTGTTTACGGATATGGGCTTGTTGCCTTCTAGAACTGTAAGAAAATAAATTTTTATGATTTCAGCCACCTGCGTCTATGGTATTTTGTTATGGAAGTCCCAAATGAGGTCATTTTCCTCTGTTCTTGAAGAATAGTGCATTGTCATAGCCTAATAGTTCTCTTTTCCTACACTGTCCAATCCAAGAATTAAAATATAATTATAATACATAATATAATAATTATAATGTAGTCTTCCTTAATTTCATCCTGTTTCTGTCTCCTTCAGTTCAAACTGATAGTGTTTCCTGCTCATATAATCTCATAAATGTTTATCAAATTGTTGTTCAACATTGTTTAAATATCCTTAGTATTCTCATCAAAACAAGCTCTCTCTCTCTCTCTCTCTCCAATATATATGGGTAATTATGAGTGTAATGCATTCCACTATTGTCATGTATTTAAAAAATAAATTTAAAAAATATAGAAAGACTGAAAATTTTCCAAATCCTCAAGTTCTGGCTCTTTTTTTTTTTTTTTTTTTAACAATTTCTTCTTCAATTTATCTCTTGCCTTTCATGTTTATATAAGTAATGAGAAAGAATCAAGGCTACACTCTTTTAATATTTTGCTAAAAATCTCCTTAGCTAAATACCTAAATTTATTGCTTACAAATTTCTACCTTCTGTAAAACATTAAACACAGTTTAGTGAAGTCCCTTGACACCTTATAACAAGGGTCACCTTTTATCCAGTTTCTAATAATACATTGCACATTTCCATCTGAGATCTCATTAGAATTACCTTTAGTGTCAGTATTGCTAGCATCACTACAGAACTCTTCTAGGCTTTACCTATATCCCGTTACAAAGCCACCCCCCACATGTTTAGGTGTTTATTACGGCAGCACATGCTATGTATGGTTCCTGCTAATAAGGTGTCCCTTCTCCCATATTAGCGCAGAAATATTCAGAGGTAAAATGATTGGATTGTGAGACCTGTAAACTAATCTGTTCCTCCTAGTTTGAAATAAACGGATTGGGTGATAACTGTAGGCAGGTGGACATGGTGGAAGCATCCTTAGGGGTGTGCCCTTCAAGTTTACATCCTCCCTACAGCCCTTTCCTCCCTCTCTTGCTGTGCTTCCTGACCCCACTGTGAGCTGAAGAGTTATCATCCGCTAGGCCTGTCCCCCATGGTATGCTTCCTCACTTTGGGCCAGAGCAATGGAGGTGGCTGTCAATGGACTGAGACCTCTGAAACCATGAGCCCCAAATAAACTTTCCCTCCTCTAAGTTGTTCCTGTTGGGTGTACTGGTCACAGAGATGTAAAACAGCACTCCACTCCTAGTACCAGAAGCCTGTCTTAGTCATCTGAGGCTTCCGTAGCAAAATACCACACACAGACTGGGTGGCTTAAACCACAGAATTTATTTTCTCCCAGTTCTGGAGGCTGAAAGTCCATAGCAATAAACATATGACACTTTATATTTTAAACCTGTACCTAATAATTCCAATATTTTAGATCCATTTAGGTCTGTTTTCATTGTAGGTTGTTTCTGCTGCTTTTTTTAAGTTGTTGTATCTCCTCCTGTACTTTGATATTTATTGCATTCTAGATATTATATATAAAAAATATTTGTAAAAATAAATTGAGGTCTAGGGTCTTGTTCATTTTCTCCAAATAAAAATTAAGTTTTATTTCTAACAGTTTTCTTCACATAATAAGAATCAAGAATATCCTTGAACATGGAGCCTCCATGACAACAACAGAGATGTACCTGTGTACTTGTTATATTTTATTTAGTAACCATGCAAATAAGCACACACTCAGACTTATTCCAAATATCCTTCTATTTTAATGGACATTCACTTGAAAATATCACTTGACTCTTTTTGTTCTTCAATTGACTTTTGAGTCTGTCCCTGCCCCACCCCCACCCTCATGAAGCTTATAAGCTAAGGCAGTTCCTGTCCCCACAACCTGAATCTCTTTTTTCTTGTACCTGCGCATAACCTGGGGACTAAATAAAATAGGCATGTTAATAAAATATAAATAAAACAGAGGTGTGTGGGTATGGCGGGAACTACAGGCGGAGAAGTGTCTGCTGTTGCCCTGCAGGAAGCTGTTTCCTTTCTTATATTCTGCTGTGTAGAATCAACCGAATGAGGCCTGAGTTTGTCTTGTGAGTATGAATGTTTAATTGAGACTCATTCCGACTCCTGGCAGACACTGCAGAAGTGGCTGAACTGGGCAGGCTCCATGCCTTGTGCTGTGCTTACAGTTAGCATGGTGCATTAGGGTACAGCACGCCCCTCTCCATCAGAAGAAGCTTTTAAAGACAACCCTTACATGTTCTGTAACTTTATTTGTGATAAAGTATAGTTACATGTTAAAAGAACCCACAAAAAAATTTAGAGGCCTGTTTTTTAGATTGCAAGAGTACAAATTCTGTCATAATAACTGTAATAACTTCAGCCAGTAGGTATATAACCTAGATGAAATGTGCCAATTTAAATGGAAGCTCTTTATTTTCTTAAACAATGGACAATCTATTCACACTGTGCTTGTTAGAGCACAACACAATGCTGAACGATGCTCCTCCTCTGCTTTTTCCAAATGGAAAAATCAAACTCACCTTAGCTGCTGTTCTTATTTTGAGTTCCTTCCTTGGGTAACTTGTCAGCATTTGAGACCTCATCTTTTGGTCGCTCAACAAATTTCCGCTGGACCATGGCTTCTGTGTGCTGATGGATGATCTGATGGGCTGCAAGAATATGTTTCCGCTGTGCATTCCTCACTGAGCAAAAGGGACAGAAGAATTTTTTCTCTGAAAGTCTGAATGAAACCATTCCCAAATGTTTATGTAGTGACAAAAATGATCATTTTGTGAATCACATATTTTCTGACTTAGAGCTGATTGGGGTTACTAACAATGCTCTGCTCTCTGTTTTAGAAGGACATCTTCCTAAGTAAAAGGTAAAGCAAACCCATCCCTTATTTGTTGCTATTCCTTCTATTCACGTTCTTTAATTTAGTTGTCATTTCCTCCACTGCAGACATGCCTCCACGTCACACCTCCATAGCTTTTCTCACTTGGAAAGACTGCACTCCAAACCCTAACCTTCTGCAAAACCCAGCTCAAGTTCCAGCTCCCCCAGGAAGTCTGCTCTATTAGGTCAGACCTTTTATTTTGCCATTTCCCACAATTGCATTTGTATCAACATTGAAGCACTTCATTTGAGTTACATTTTCTTTTCTTCTAACATTATAAATGATTGATTAGTCTTAATGAGACTCTTGTCTCACACTTCTCTTTGAACCTTAGTTCCTATGTGGAGTTTTGCTTATTAATGATAAATGTCTGGGCTCATGACTATAGAAGGTGGTCCCAGCTCCAAATTCTAAGAATATTTGTAATCAGGGCTTAGTATAGATAATGTTAAGCACCTAGACCTTTGGAAAGGTCAGAGGTGTTGATGTTGATGATAATGACAATGATGTTAACAGTTAGCTTTTTTCCTTACTTTTTGCTAGGCACTATTTTAAGCAATTGACATATGAGTAGTCATTTAATTTTCCCACAACCGTAAAAGAGAATATTATTAATATCCTCATTTTTCAGAAGAATCATAGACACAGAGAGATTAGTTAATTTATCCAAAATCATACAGCTAGCACAGGACAGTAAGAAGTACTATGGATTTTTTGCTATTTAGGTATCAGCTACTTTATACAGGGTAATTCATTCAGCAGTTTTACTACACTTCACAGTAGTATGGTCCAAGAAGTGGGTGCTTTGGAGCCATACAGACCATGATTCAACTCTGCAAGTCATGTGTTTCCAAACACGTGAAAAATTAGAATTCCTTCACAGCTGTTGCAAGAAATTGAGATAATATACATTTTCAAATGCTTAATGCACTGCTTTTTGCAACTTAGCATGTATTTAAAATGTCACAGTTATTGTTATTTTATATCTATATACATATCTCTTTAAGGTCTTTCTGATTTTATCAGCTTTTTAAAAAGTGAAATATCTCAACATGGCCTTTATATAATAGCACCTTGACTTTTGGTAAAGAGTATACATAATATATAACACATTTGGCAATAATCTCTTATTTCAAAGAAGAAACAGGTTCCTAGTGTACACTCACTGTCCATATGGCTTTTTTCAATTTGGCATAAACATAAAGAGAAGAGACTAAGGACTTGGGCAACTTGCCCACAGGATTTCCTCCATTCAAGTTCCTCCTCCAGATCTTTCCCTCAGCCCTAGGAGGAGGTGCAGGAGGGGATCTCAAACTAGTAAATATTAAACCCACTCTTTCCCTGTGTCCTTGAATTCCTCCAAGTAGAATAGCTCTGAAGCAGGCTGATCTCACTTTGGACCTGGGTGAAGTAGAAAGGAGTTATATATTTTCTTAAGGATCTAGAAAACCTAAGGTCCCTTTTATAATGTAAGATGATACAGAAAAACACATTACTTGGTCTGAAAATTAAACTTCATACACTATGAAGATAGATATGGCACTATCATAACTGTTGCTGGGAGTAAGAATTAGAACACTCCTTTTGTGGGACAGTTATGTAGAGTCTATCAAAAGGTAAAATGCACATACCCTATTTCCCAGTAGTTGTACCACTAGGAATTGACTCTCAGAAGCATGGCCAGGGAACATATAAAATATACTGGTTACAGCACTGTTAGTAATAGAGAGCCACACTGGAAACACTGAGTGCCTATCACTAGAGAGGACTGCTTTTAAAATTACACAACAGCCTTGTAAGAAGGAAAATATGGTGACTCTTTGTCCTGATGTGTTAGGCCTCTACCATTTTCTCTATCCTTGATTAAGCAATCAAATATTGCACAGTTTTCTGCTTTAAATCTGTCCAGAAGTTCCCTGCATAATCCCAAAAGCTTCTGCATTGCTATTTCACCTGAATATTGGTCTTGTCCTGATTGCAGCCCTCCCTCTAGGATCAGGCGTCTCACCAATAGTCTCACAGTTCTGGAAGAATCTTTTACTTTTCTTTTTTTCTCTCTCTCTCTCTCTCTCTCTCTCTCTTTTTTTTTTTTTTTTAGCTGTAATTGGACATAATACCTTTATTTTATTTATTTATTTTTATGTGGTGCTGAGGATCAAACCCAGTGCCTCACATATGCTCGGCAAGTACTCTACCACAGAGCCACAACCCCAGCTCCCAAATATGCCATTTTTGAATATGATAAATTGGAGACCTTTATACTTAGGTACAGGTCCAGAGGAAATACAGTATCTGGGACTCAGGCAGAATAGCAGAATAGATACAGACTTTTGGGGCACCACCAGTTTTTAATACCCATAGTTTATGTTTCCCTGCTACAAAAGGCCATCACAGTTTGAGCCACAGAACACACTTCTTCTTGGAACTAGGAACCTCCTTTTAAAGAAGGCTGGATCTTGATACTCTGTCAAGCTTGTTAGAACTGCATCTCATCTCTACTACAAGTGACTAAACTCTGCAGTCAGACAACAGGAAAAGAATTTATCGAGTTCTGAAACAAGAAAACTCAGTGCTTCTTCAGAAATTCCCTGTATTTCTGTTAAATTCTAAATCTCTGGGGATTTTGAAAATAATTTACATCATTTTAAAAAATCCTAAAGTGAAGCATTTTTATCAGTTTACCTTTTTCTTTGACAAACTCTTTTTGCACCTCTGGAATCAAAAAACTATAAACCAACTCGGCAACAATCTCCTCTGACTGAAGATATGTTCGACTGAAAAAGAAAAAAAAAAGTTAACTGTTTCCTTTGTTTTTCACTTGAGCTGATGTCACTTAGATCTTCCTTGCATGTATGAACAACTCCACTGCCTAAATTCTGTCTTGACCTTTTCCTTGACTGAATGATCTGAAATACCACATTCCTAATGAGCTTAATTCCATGGAAAATCTGGATTTGACCCTGTCCTTCATTTATTGGCCTGGTAGGACGGGAATGTTAGAACTACAGATTACACATAGAAGCCCAAAACCTTGGGATCAAATCCAAATAATGTTGCACAAACACATGTCCACATTGTTTTCATGCTTCTGAGTATTCTAAAAGTACATAGTATGAAAATAACCCAGATCACAGAGGGTAACTGAGAATTCCAATGCTCCCACCATACAGTGGTATAGTCATGTTGACTTGTAAAGAGTCATGATGATAAAACAGTAGACATCGAAGCACAAATTATATTTTTGTTTCTCGTTGGTGGCGAAATCTTAAGCTCCTGAAAAATTACATGAGTACCAGCAAATGGACTGTCCTTCTATAATCTCTTGGTGCATACCGGTTTTCCATTTCATAAGCGATGTCATTGATTTCCTCAGCCATCTTCTCAATTTCTTTTCTGGCCTGTTCTTCTGCAGTATTCTCTTCAGTACTCAGTATTATGTCTTCCAGATATGAGGATACAGTACTTTGATGAACTTTAACCACCTGCAAAGAGCAAAAGTATACCTACTGACTAACAATAGCTATTATAAAAAGGAAAAGACCAAAAAAATAGACAAACATTGGTTGATGGTTTTCTAGCACATGTATTTCATTCATTAAGTCAATAGTTCCTTCTCTTTCTCATTCACCAACCGACTCATTCTGGGCAGCCCCTACCCATTGAGAAATATGTCTTTTACTTGGGGGTGGGTAATATAGCACCACAGGAAGATCACAGGCTTCAGCTCAATAACCCTGGTTTGGTTTCTGCCTTTGTCTTTATCAACAGCGTGACATAGCCAACCTTCCTATCTAACTGTAGTAGAGGCTAGCACATTTCCCTATATCCTTTCTGTTTTTCCTCTTAAATAACAGAACCTCTGGATTTCAGCTGGGCAAACAGGTACCTAGAATAAAGACTTCATTTCCTAACACCCATAGGAACTGGACACGGCCATATGATAAAATTCTAACTAAGACAATATATGCAGAAGTTATGTGTGTAACTTCCAAAAACAGTTCTTAAAGGGAAAGTTCTACCTTCTTTTTTCTTTCTTATTTCATGGGGACATAATGCTGGTACATAAGTAGTCACCTTAAATTGCTACATGGGCCATAACCTAGGGGGCAAATAACAGAAAGATGGGAAGATCTTGTGTCTCTGAAGAACTTACTGAACTATGCCAACATTCTTGGGCTCCTTTCCTTCTTTTTAAAATTTTCCTGAACTCTTGAAATGGAATACAGATTTTAAAATGTGCAGAGTACACATAGGTACAATATGGTGAGTTAGGCCAGCGTTGATGTAGTCACAGCTAGTACCTCAGAAGGACATGACTGCAGACCCTTTTCATTTCAATGACTGTCCTAGTAAACACCTCCTATGCTTTGTAATTTTACTCCCTAAGCGTGCAACCATAAGTGTATGGTTTGGTTATGAGGAGTCCCCCAAAAACTTATGTGTTAATTCAGGAATGTTCAGAAGTGAAATAGTTAGATTATAAGATCTGCAACCTCATCAGTGGATTAATCCACATGGTGGATTAATAATTTGAATGTATTACTGGATGGTAATTGTCAGTACTTGGGCATGACTGGAGGAAGTAGGTCACTGGGGGAGTGCTGCTGGGGGTTGTATTTTGTCCCTGACTCCCCACTCTCTGTTTCTGCTTCCTGGCTGCCATGAGCTGAAGCTTTCCTCCACTGTGCCCTTCCACCATGATGTTCTGCCTCCTCTCAAGCCCAGAGCAATGAGGTCAGCCAATCGTGAACTGAGTCTCTGAAACTGTAAGCCAAACTTTTCCTCCTCTAAGTTGTTCTTGTCAGGTATTTTGATGAAATACTGAAATAAATTTTGTCAGTGATGAAAACTGACTAATACAATAAGCAATGCCTTTTGGCCTGTTTGACAGGTATTTACACAGGAAAGCATCAACTGCTACATACTGAGTTTTGTTACATATTCTGTCTCCTCAGTGGATTGTGAGTTTTTTTGGAGTCAGGACAGTTTTCTATTTCATGTCTGGATATTTCTTTGGAATTGAGATAATGCCTAGGACTCAGTAACAACCCAGGACCTGTTTCTTGACAGGCACTGCAGCACAAGACTGAGTATGTGATACTGAACATGTACCTATATGACACCAACTTTGAACCCTTAGGCCTTCCCTATGGGAGTATCTCAGTGACAGTTCAGTATAGTATCAACCAAATGACCAACTAACCAAAATGTACTTGCTCAATGTCTAGTAGGACTGGGAATCTATGCTATTGTTAGAGAAGGCCCAGAGCAAATATACAATAGCTTGCTGTCATAGAGGAAGCAAATCACACCTATATGGAACAGACAGCTGGATCATAAAAAAGTAGAGAGGTGTGTGCTCTTCTCACAGTAATATATGTTCTGTGTGTCTTTATAAATAGGTACATTTCTGGACACGTTTGTGCTTGTAAGTGTATGAATGAATAAAGAAACACAGATGGCTATGTATGTGTCCATGTGTGCTCCTCCTTGTATTTGCTAATTGTGCACACTGGGTTAATTTTTGTGAATTTTTTTCTGTATGTACCTGCAAAAGTGTGATTGTATTTAAAGATTCTTTATATCTTATATATGCAGCTATTAAAATAACTCCATTCAGCTGTCCTGAGCAAATTTAAATTGAAGTCCTGATTCTACCCCTAAACTTATTCTCTCAACTCACCTACCTCAGAAAAGAGGACCATCACCTTTCAGTTGCTTAAGCCCTAAACTGGGCACCATACTTGATTTCTGTTTCTTCCTCAGGCTCCACTACTTCAACAGCTTCCTTCCCAGTCTCTCTGTTCCCACTCTGTCCTTCCTCCCACCTCTTCTCCATTCAACAAGCAGAGTAACCTCTTTAAAATGTGTCACTGGGCTCCATTTGCTTCCTTCATGGAACTGCTGCATTTTCTAATTCTACACTTATATGCATGTTTTATGTTTCTCAACTTCCAGGGAGAAGGGCCTCTGTCTGCCTTTTGTCCTCCAAAATACCCCACAGTGTCTTTGCACATTTCCTGGCATATAGCAGGAACCCAGTATATATTTGCTGAATAAAATGAAAAACAAAAAAACCCAATGCCATTTCTTGTCATGGGAGTGCTTTAGTGTAACTTTGCTGTTTCCGGGGGATTTCCATGCCCTGGGCTTCCCCTGCTTGCCTCCTTAAATATCTGGTCCTCCTCACGCAGGCGCCTTTGTTCCACCTGGCGACGACCACTCTCTTCGGCTTCTCGCATCCGCCGCTGACGCTCTGCCAACATGGCAAAGGCATGGATCCTCCTCTCTTCCTGTAGTCTCACCAGCTCTTTGGACAGGAAGTCTAGCATGTCAGCTAGAGCCCTTCCTTCAAGCCCAGCCAAATGGTTTTCAACCAGTGACACCTTAAAAGTAATAATACAACTTTATTATTTAAAAATAATAATACAACAAATTCCACTATGAATGTGGTTATCAGAAGTGCTGGTTTACTCGGAACTCTGACAGTCACTTCACTGTTCAAAGGCAGTTGGTTTCTATTAGGAATGTTATCTCTCAATTGACCCCATCCCAAGCATCCTTACCATGAAAACTTATTATAGACTCAGACAGAGAAAGTAGATTGTTCTGTCAGTCACTGATGGATCACAGTCCTTGGATTATGAAGAGGATTTAGGGAACATTTCTGTTAGCAACCACACAAAATGTATTTTTCCTTTCAATTTGATTCAGAAGGGCAAGTATATCTTCCCAGACATGAAGGGAAATGTCAAAGTTCTTATTAAAACTGGAGTTTAACAAAATAGAATCTCCTAGAAATTCCCTCCTGATACCTTTTAATTTTTAAATGTCTGATCCTTTCACACAAGTTGGAGGAGTTTTAAGATCTCAGATAAGATGAAAGTAGAAAACTTAGGTACTTTTTAGTCTTTTTAATAACTTCAAAGCCATTAACAACCATCTTTGAAACAGCCCAGGGAAAAGCCTGAATGTCTATGGGATCACTGAGGTAGAACAAGGGATCATGGAGCTCCTGGCCAGGAGGAAGCCAGAGTGCCCACAGTACCTATTTACCAGGTCCTGGTTTTGACACATGGAGAAGAAAAGTGCTTAAGATGAGTTATCCTGTGTAACTTCATCCTGCTCCCTCCCTGGTCCTCAGGAAGAAGGGGAAAGTGTTCCTCTTCCAGCCATATGCTGCCTTAATGTTTACAGTTTTCCCTCTGCTCAGCTCCCCTCCTGGTTTGTATCTGAGGGAAAGGATACTCACAGGTCTCAAAGGCAATGTGGCTATGGGTGAGACTGTCAGTCAAATGTAGCTGTTGGCCCTAACATCCCCATCCTCACCCACCTTCTAGCCTATACGTACCTTGTACCTCAAAGTTCAACTTCACTTAGTTGAAATTTGAGCTACATGAGGGAGTGAAGGAAAGAAAAGGCATAACTAGAACATTTCACTACTTCATTTATAACCACTGAACATTCAGCCCAGAGGTCACAAATAAATTCTGTGTCTCCAATAAACATAAGATCCCTCATCTGGAGGCAGATGCAACCATTAAGGTCCTAAGATGGCTATCTGTTCATGTCTGGCCTCCTTCTTCAGCAAGAAATTTGAGTATGCTCAGGTAGGACAATCTAATATGAAAATAGTAAAAAATATTTAAGAAAGTGATTCTGCTGTGGTTATAGCATGTAAGGTATCACATAACTGGTAATTGTTTATTTTCTGGACAGCTTTCCAGACAGAGAAGGAGGAAAGGGTATATGTGAGGTGCTCTTCCCTTGGGCCCCTGCAGATCAGTGGGATACATCTTCCTAGTATAGCTGACTGTAAGTGGCCCTTGGCTAAGTGACAGCTTTCCCCATGAATGCCTCCCTTCACTCTCAGCTGACTTCATCAGCCATGTATATATCCACCAAATGGGGAAACTTAATTGACAAGCCCATTGGCTTAGCTGCCTCTGCTGAAGTCCACCATTATCAAAAACCATGAAGGGCCAAGAGGCCATTTTCCCACCCAGAGTCTCAGGATTTGGTGCACTCATGTCTAGATATTTCTAGGACTCAAGGATCTCTCGATTCAGATGCTCCAGTGTCCACGTTCTCCTTGTCTTTCTCTGGTCCCTTTGTGAGGTCTCACAGCTTGTGACTTTCTTACTTCCTCCCTCCCAATCCCCTCACCTGATCTCCCAAGCTCAGTAACCATTTATGGCACCAATGTCATGTAAAAGAAGTAGAGTTGTGGTCATTTCCAAACTGTTTGCCATTTGTGCTCAATTCCCACACGGCACAAGAGTTATGTACATTACTAAGGTGGGTCAAGTTAACTTGGCTTACAACAAACTTTAGTCTTACCACACTAAACTTTGCAAATTGATTCTCAGATTGATTCAGAGGTAAGTGGGAAAGGGAATTAAAGTGCATCTATATTAAAGTCAATGACATTAAAAAATGTGTACATAGACAAACACTGAAGAGAACAGAAAAAATTGACATTTGTTGGTTTAGAGCTGCAGTTCTTAGCTGTGTCAGGTGTCAGAGAGACAGGTCAGATGAAAGTCACCAAATACCATACTAGGTAGTAACATTTTTAACCCGCATGTGCTGTATATGGCTACAAAATGCAAAAATAAGTGCTGATATTTTAAAATCCCATTTCTCACTTTTTCATGTTGTTTTTATTATTTATTCTGCTTGGTCCTCACCAACTGAAATGCAGTATTTACCAATATTTAGGAAAGAAAAAAATCTTTAAGTTGAAAAAAGTGCATTTATCTTTGTTTTAGGAATTCATCTTCTCTCTCCCTATCCCCTTCCCCCTTTCTCCCTTTCTTTCTTTTTTTCTTTTTTTGCAAATAAAGATAAAAATACCATATTCAATTCAGTGAGAGCTTAATCCCAAATTATGGACCACAGCAACATTGTTTAAAATGTTGAGAGAGTGCTGGGGGATATTCTGTAACATTTCATTTATTATTATTAAAATATCACTTGTGCAATAATAAAAACAAGAAAGAAAAGGAAGAACCTTGTGCTCGTGCAAGTTTCTCTGCCGTTGTAAGGCCAGGGTCACTTGCTTCTCGGCTTTCTTTACCAGTTTTTCATCCTCCTGGAGTGCGTGGCTGGTGCGCAGCTCCTGGATCAACTCCAGTCGCTTTTCTTTCCCTTCAAACATCTGTGGCAAATCAAATCAAAGACAAGCTGGCAGGTTACCATCCCCTTTTTCCCAGCACTAGGAGCTTCACAAATGTGAGGCACTTGTGAGCAGAGAGTTCTTTCCTGGCTTTTAGGCAGGTGGGATCCACAGAGCTAGAATTTGTTTCCCTTTTCGATGCTTCAGGGGCTCAAACAGAGAAAGGCAAGACAAGGTGACAAATATAGGGTCACAGTAAGAAACTAGAGCCTTCCCCGCAACTTCAGGTGCTCCTTCCCTAAGAAACCTGGGGGCAGCATTTTTCATGGTCATGTTTTCATTTCCAAAAATGTGCCCCTGGTTTGTAAGACACAGGCTGCAGTTTGAATTCACCTGCAGCACTCCTCCTGGGAAGTACTGAAGGGAGAGTAAAGAATACAGATGGAATGCAAGTCACTCCCTCATCTAGCTTCCCTGAAGTTACTCCATGGATCAAAGTTCTTTAGGGGTAAAACTATCTGGAGATTTAAATCAGCTTTTTTTTTTTTTTTTTTTTAAGGTAAAGTGTGCCTGCTCCAGCTGCACAATAATCTGGCTAAGCCTTTACAGTCAGGAAGACCAGAGTTGAACTGGCTGGTAGTGAACTAACCCGATCTCAAACTCAGATTACTTGCCTATAAAATGAGATTCCTGATAGAAAAACAAACAAAAACAGAGCAAAACATACAACAATGTCAGAATATAATAGGGGTTCTTTTATGGTTTAGATACTAGGTGTCCCCTAAAAGCTCATGTGTGAGACAATGCAAGAAAGTTCAGAGTGAAATGATTGAGTTATGAAAGCCTTAACCTAATCAGTGCATCAATGCCCTGATGGGGATTAACTGGGAGGTAACTGTAGGCAGGTAGGTTGTGGCTGGAGGAGGTGGGTCACTGAGGGCGGGCCTTTGGGGTTTACATTTTGTCCATGATGAGGGGAGCTCTCTCTCTCTCTCTATCTCTTTCTTTCTGTCTCATCTCTGTCTCTGTTCCTCCCCGTCTCTCTGTCTCTGTCTCTGTCTCTGTCTCTCTCTGCTGCCTGGTTCCGTGTCCTGAGCTGCTTTCTTCCTCCACAGCTTTCTGCCATGGTGGTCTGCCTTACCTGGGGCCCAAAGCAACAGAGTCGGCTGGCTATGGACTGAGACCTATAAAACCATGAGCCCCAAATAAACCTTTCCTCCTCTATGTAGTTCTTGATTGGTCTTTTGGTCAGAGCAATAAAAAATGACTAAAACAAGTTTAAAAGGGAAGTTATCTCTATGAGCTATGTCATTTATAACACAGGTATTGTTAACTACGCAAATTCAAATAACTGTTATGAGTCAGTGGAAAATTAGGGAAGCCATTTAATTTGTAATACTTTAACAGTCAAAATTCAGGTGAGAAATTTCATTGAATAAGTAATTCGAGGGATGAAATAAGTTTCACACTGCCTTATTTACAACTGTGGCAAGAAGTAGTCATGTCCTTCCACTCCTTAACACTGTGTCACCCACCTGGACAAACAACAGCACTAGAAGGAGATGGGTAGGTGAATTAAAAGACAGCTGAACGGGATAGCAGGACGCAAGAGGGAATTCATTCCAGCCAACCAAGCACATATGCATTCTAAAAGTCTCATTCTCAAAGGAGAAACACAGGGCCTGTAGTTGGACCTACACACCATGTTCTGAACGACTCTACCCCGGAGCAAGCTTTGAAGGTAGATCACAGCCATTTCTATGTCTTCTTCTTCCTGAAAGAACAAAGGAAGAAGAACCAAGCAGCTTGATAAGAGCAGCAGTCCAAGCATCAAATATTTTTTGAAGATTTATTTCAAGGAAGAAATGACACTAGATGCCAGAAAGATTTAAAGAGAAATAAAGCACAGTCTCTACCCTCATTGAATATGTAGTACTTCAAACAATGTTACTTAATGTATCATTAACATTATTCTTTTTTCGTCATAAACATCATTACCAGATCATATTAAAGCCAAAAAATGATAAGACTACCATGCTGTCCCTTCAAATGATGCCATTTCCAAAAGAAAAAAAAAAAAAAAACTTTCTTGAAACAACAAGTATTGCTTGAATTATCCTTTTAGCATAGTATTTTCATGTTTGATCATGAGCTAGTAAAGAATACAACTCTGTTGTCCATGTTGCAGGGAGATACTTCTCACAGGAATTTAGCTAAACTGGTAAATTTCAGAATATACTGCATAAGTCAATCTACAAAAATCACCTTAAATAATTCTGTGCAAAAAGCAGAAAGATCAGGATCTGGAAATCTAACCAAGGTGCCTTTCAGTGTCAAAGAAAGTAACAGCCTGATGGGAGCGCAAACCCCTAGAGCCCAAAGATGTGCAGCCAAAGGCCTGCATGACGTCCAGAAAGGGGCAGTGCGGCCAGTCAGTGGGAGTGTTTCAGTCCCTCCACGGAGGCCACACGGGTCATCACAGGTGGTGACAGGCATTCATGAGATCTCTTGTCAACCCTACCCTGACGTAGCACACCTTCTGAACACAGGTGGACATTTTGTGGGGACTTGCCCTCCACGCAGAGATTCTGTGCTGGCTAGGCAGAGGGAGAGCCCAATCTACCTGGAAGTTTTGTTTCTCTCAATAAATAACTTTTTTTTAACCAACTGTGGTATCTTTCCCAAGTTGAGTTTAATGAGAAGTAGCCCTGGTTAGGGAGACTCGCCCAGAAGCCCGTCTGTCCTTAGGATTTCTGTAGCATTTCCTTCCTCCTTGACTCCCCAGTCCTTGGCCACTCACGTGGGAAGAGAGACAGTAGGGTAACTGATCATCTCTCAATCTTCTTTTTCAACTTGGCATTTGAAAGATTACCTTCTGATTCCTATTTTCATCAGAAGAGCTTTCATTCTTTCTGACTTTATTCTTGAAAAAGACTGGGTTTATATTTCATTCACTATGCTTAGTTTTATGTGTAGCTGATGCTTAGTATATGAGAATAAAATAAATAAAGATAAATAAATAAAATAAATTTTAAAAAATAAAATCAACTTTAAATCAGAGCCTGACAGAACAAATGTGTTTTTTCTGTATAGTTCCTTGCCTTAATAAATACGTAATATCAATTTAAAAAATCAGAGCTTGAGAAACTAACACTCTTAAATTAGATTTGTTTCCAACCCAAACTATCCTGAAATGAACTGATTACAATACTGAATTCTGCATTTCAAATAAAAGTTTCAAACTTACATTGGAACTCATTTCCAAGGTTGGAGTTGGAAGCCGAGGCTCAGGTATGGGGTTTCTTTGAAGGAGGCGCAGAGGTTTCTTTGGTTCCAGACCTTTACTCTTCTTTTCCAACAGTGCCTGAAATAATGCCAACTAATGTCATCCCTTTTCTTTGTATTTTCCTCCACTAACAGATAGAGGCTGCAGATCTGAATATCAATCAGAAACAATATTTCTATGGCTATGCTGGGTCAGCTTGAGAAAGTACAAACTGGGGTGTATACATTTCCCATGGGGTGCTGTGATACTCCTAAGGAATGGGTAACCACTGAATAAATATGGCACGTATTCTTAGTGTATCTATTTTAATAAAAGATTTGGGAGGTTTAAAGGATTTTTTGGGTGTGTGTGTGTGGTACTGGGTATCAAACCCAGGGCCGTGCACATGTTAGACAAGTGCTCTACCACTGAGCTACAATCCCAACCTATTATGAGTTTTTAAAAGGTTCTGTCTTATGTGCACACAAGCAAAATTCCAACTCCTGTTTTTCCACATGAGCTAATTTGCTGTATCACATGAATGTCTGAGCATTAGGAAATTTTGCTATGCAGCAAATGATTGAAATATTTGGTATGTCTTATTGTTTCTAGGGAAACTGAAGCACATTCGATGGCAATTATCTCAAAGTGGAGAAGAGATCTTTTCTTTGGCCTTAAAATCTGAACATTCAGATTCTTAAAAAATTATCTTGTTTCCTAGTGAGAGAGTATATGTATGTTTGTATTTTGACATATCTTTTTAAAATTTTTAATCACTAAAAGTCCTCAAATAACACATAATATAAGATTTTGCTCATTGGTTCTATTTTGACCAGAGGTGAATATTTTTAAGTTAAAAGAAGGAAAAGTTCTGCTTGTTATTTTAAAATCATACTTCAGTTAATTTTTCATCATATAATAAACTTTAAATTATATTTTTCTTAAAAACATAGATAAACACTGTTTTAAAACACACACACACACACACACCCTGAAACTGGTTTAAAAAAATGCAAAAATTATGGGTAAAATTTAAAACCATCTAACTGTAGTTGTAATGGAGCCTCTGAGTTTGCCCAAAATAAAACTGACAGCAAATATATATCAGCTCTACAATAACCACAACTGGTGACTCCACAGAAATCAGCAGCAGTCTAAAAGCAATTAATAATTTATGAAGTCTTGAGGGAAGAGTCCTGAACCCTACCACATGAAACTATTTCAAAACCAATCATCCATAACCAATTATGTACATAAGGATGTGGGAAACGGCGTTTTTGAATATGCTAACATTGATAAATCATTTACATAAGAGCATTTGGCAATATCCACAAAATTATAAGTACACGTACATTTGTGGTCCAGAAATTCCAAGTCAAGGAATTTATCTTCTAGATATGTTCACACATGTGCCAAGTTATATGCAAAAAATGTCACTCACTGCAGTGTAGTGTTGTTGTCTGCGTTTTTGTTTTCAGTACTTGGGGTTGAACCCAGGTGCACTCTACCACTGAGGGCACCCCCTCTTTTTACTTTTTATTTTAAGACAAGGTCTGGTAAGTTACCCACGTGGACCTTGAAGCTCCTGCCTCAGCCTCCCAGGTAGTTGGGATTACAGGTGTGAGGCACCATACCTGGTTTGCAGCATTAGTTACAATCTAAATATCTATCAAAAATGCATTTTTGTACATTTATACCATGACATAGCATGAAAGTGTGAAAAACGATAAGAAAGTTTTTCTGGTAATAATGACATAAATCGATTTCTGAGATATATTAAGTAAAAAATGCAAGGGTAGAACAGCACACTTTATCTATTTACATGTGGATTATAAAGAATTCTAAAAGAGACTTATCTGTGTTTAGACATATTTGCTAGAACATATTTAAAAATGTACTAATGTTCATGAACATGTATGCTTCTGTGCAGGTATATGTTTAAATACACTCACATATATGTACACATATACAGATATTTGCTCGTATCAAATCTCTCTGAAAGGACATGCGTGAATCTAATTACATGAGTTTCATCCAGAGACAGAACTACATGACTGAGAGACAAGTATGTAAGAAAAACAGGTTAATATTCTTAAATAACTCATGAATTTTGAACTATGTGATATGTTGCTTAGTCAACAAATTAATTTTAAATACAAGAAAAAATAAAAAATATCCAAAATTTTTTTAAAAGAAAAAATTCTCAGAACTGTTACAATTAAAAGAAAATTATTTGGTCAGGAAATCCAATTAAAATAATAATCAAACAAAAATGCAATTTTCTTTAATCTCAGACTCATAATTGCCTACAAAAGTGGAGCTGAGGGAATGAGTATGAATGAACATGAGAATATTAAAGAAATCTTCTTACCAAACAATACATTTTAATATGCTCAAAAGACAAATTTAAAGAACTTATTTTCACAAAGCATCAGAAATATATTCCAGCTTAAATTTCTACCAAAATGGCCTGAAAATACTGCACTTGGCAATGCTTTTACGTTTTTCTGAATATTTCTCCTCCATGATTTCATGACTTAGCTCATAAAGTATTTTTTAAAAAACCTCTTATCCATGGAGAAACAAAGATAAGAATTATAGCAGATTTCTAGTAAGAAACAACGCAAGCAAGAGGAAAGTGGAGTAAAATCTTTGAAGAGTTGGAAGAAGAAAGAAAACAAATTAGAATTCTATTCTCAGCAAAATCACTCTTTGAAACTAAAATATATATATCAAAATCAAAACTCTGTATTTCAAAGGATATTATTAAGAAGATGAAAAAGACAACCCACAGAATGGGAGAAAACTTTGTAAATCACATATCTAATAAAGGTCTAGTCTCCAGAATATATAATGAACTCTTATAACTCAACAATTTAAAAAAAAATTCTTAAATGGATGAAGGATCTAAATAGACATATCTTCAAAAAAGAGATCTAAATGAGTAGCAGGTACTCAAAAAGATGCTTGATATTATTAATTATTAGAGAAATGTGAATCAAAACCACAATGAGATATCACATCACACATACTGGAATAGCTATGATAAAAAGATAGACAATAATAAATGATGGAGAAACTGGAACCCTCATACATTGTTGATGTGAATATAAGATAGTCCAGTCACTTTGGAAACAATCCAGCAGTTTCTCAAAAGTAAAACATAAGTTACTGTAGGACCCAACAATCCCACTCCTAGAGATATGCCCAAGAGAACTAAAAACATGTCCACACAGAAACTTGAACATAAAAGTGCACAGTAACACTACTTGTAAAAGCCAATACTAGACACGATTCAAATATTCATCAGCTGATGAGTGGATAAATAAAATGTGGTATATCTATGCAATGGAATATTATGCAGTCATAAAAAGAATGGAGTAATGAGATGTATAGGAATGTGGACTGATCTTAAAATGCTATGCTAAGTGAAAGAAGCCAAATAAAAAAATGCCATTTAATGCACGATTCAGTTTACACAATATGCTCAGCATAAGCAAATCCATAATGAAAAAGCAGAACAGTGGTTGTGAGGGAATGAGGAAGAGGGGAATTGGAAGTGACTGCTAGTGGGTCTGGCATTTGTTTAGGGGACGATGAAAATATTCCGGAATTAAATGTGTTGATGGTGGCACAACTTTGTGAACATGTTAAAAACACTAAATTGGACATTTTAAATGGGCAGATTTCTGTTGTGTGTGAATTACACCTCCCTCCCTCTACAACAGTAAAGGAGGAAGACTCTTGAGACAGACAAACACTGAAGCTGCTTGCCAGAGCACCATGTGAGACAAAGAAACCAGTTGTTCAGGTCGGGGACTTAGAAGACTGTGTAGATACATGAACAACTGAAGAATGGCAATGAGAGAACAAATGAGGTAGAACAAAATCTTTTCTTATTTTTCTAATTTTTAATTGCATTAAAAGATAACAATCTGTTAAAGCAATAAGAGCAAAAATGTATTGGGTGATTACAGCTTTTGAATCAAAGCAATGCCAAAGGGATGGGAGACAGGAAATGGGAATTATCTGCTATAAGGTACCTGCCCCACACATGAGGGGTATAGTAGGATCTAAAGGTGGACTTTGATTATGTTATATGTATAATCACGTACTAGTCCACAAAGCAACCCTCACTAAATTTCAAAGAAAAGGTATCACATAGACTATTAGCTCTAATCACAGTGCAATTGAGTAAGTTAATTGAAAAAAATGAGTTTAAATTCCTACATATTTGGACATTTTAAAACACTGTTAAATACTCACAGGTTCAAAAACAATATTGAACATTTTTAGATATTAGAATAAGAATAATGACAAATACTACATATCAAAACTAGCGGAATGCAGCAGAAATCAGTGTTTTAAATGAAGTGTTCAGCTTAAAATGCCTATATAAATTTGATAAGGGCCTGAAAAAAATTCAACAAAGACACAGTGAGACCTTTAGTAAATTAAGAACAAAAGGGGGCTTCTGAGACCTCACAAAAATCATCCACAAAAACATTCTTACTCTTCTCAGCAAAGGAAGCAATCAATAATGCCACGAGAGAGACTATAGAATGGGGGAAAATCTTTACCACACACACCTCAGATACAGCGCTAATATCCAGGATATATAAAGAACTCAAAAAACTCAACACCAGAAGAACAAATAATTCAATCAATAAATGGGCTAAGGACAGAACAGACACTTCACAGAAGAAGGAATACAATCAATCAAAAATATATGAAAAAATTTTCAACATGTCTAGCAATTAGAGAAATGCGAATCAAAACTACTTTAAGATTTTATCCCACTCCAGTCAGATGGCAATTATCAAGGATACAAGCGACAATAAATCTTGATGAGGATATGGGGAAAAAGGTACACTCATACATTGCTGGTGGGACTGCAAATGGGAGCAACCATTATGTGATATGGAGATTCCTCAGAAAACTTGGAATGGAACCACTATTTGATCCAGCTATCCCACTCCTCAGTTTATACCTAAACTGAGGCATACTACAGTGACACAGCCACATCAGTGTTTATAGCAGCTGAACTCACAATAGCTAAACTATGGAACCAACCATCCTTCAACAGACCCCCAAAGCACAAGAAATAAAACCAAGAATCAATAAGTGGGATGCTATCAAGCTAAAAAGCTTCTGTACAGCAAACGAAATGACTAAGAGCAAGAAGAAAGAGCCTATGGAATGGGAGAAAATGTTGGCCAGCTACTCCTCCTATAGGGGATTAATATCCAGAACTTACAAAGAACTCAAAAAAACCTAACACCAAAAAACAAAAAACCCAATCAATAAATGAACAAAAGAATGAAACAGAAACTTCTCAAAAGAAGAGACCTACATATACAGCTAACAAATAAGTGAAAAAATGTTCAACATCTCTAGCAATCAGGGAAATATAAATCAAACCTAAACTAAAATTTCATCTCATTCTAGTCAGAATGAAAATGATCAAGAAAACAAACAATAATAAACGCTGGTGAGGTTGTTAGGGAAATGGTACACCTGTATATTGTTGGTGGGACTGAAGACTAGTAAAACCACTCTGGAAATCAGTATGGAGAGTCCTCAGAAAACTAGGGATGGAACCACCATATGACCTAGCTGTCCCACTCCTTGTTATTTTCCCAAAAGATGTAAAATCAGAATATATAGCAAAATAGTCACATCAATATTTATAGTAGCACAATTCACAATAGCTAAGTTATGCACATTAATAGATAGATGGATGAATTAAGAAACTGTGATATATCTATGTGCATATATATATGCGCACAATGGAGTTCTACTCAGTCATAATAAAAGAATAAAATTATGGCATTTGCAGATAAGTAGATGGAAATGGAGAATATTGTACTAGGAAAAATTAGCCAAATTCAGAAACTTAAAAGTTGAATATTTTCTCTCATATGCAGAAGCTAGAGTAAAATAAAGGGAAGAACAAGGGAGGGATGTTCTTTATGTTATCCAACATAAAGAATCAATCAAATTAATAGATGAACAAAAGAAAGTCTGGTAGAGTAAAGAAAGGAGACTGGGAGAGGGGAGAGGACAGGAGGGAAAAGGGGGAAAGAAAAGAGGGGATAATGAGCTGAAATCAATTTCCATGCATGCATGAGTTTGACAGAATGAACCCAACTACTGTGTATAACGATTAAGCTCTAATGAAAGAAAACACATTCTTATAGAAAGTGAGCGTATGGTGAATGCAGTATTCTGCATAGGTAAAAGCACACAGGGGAATTAGACGAGAAAGAACCGCATAGATACATGTACATCGTTGTCAAGGTCCTATTTGTATGCTGAGCCTGGGTTCCCATGGAGTCTTATTACAGAAATCAATGGAACAAACAAACATGCATGGACTAGTGATGGGTGCACATCATAAACCAATGGGTCCCAAAGTGTGTTTCCTGGACCTGGAGCATCAGCATCAACTGGAAACTTGTTTTTTTAAAAAATGCCAGCACTCCAGGAGCCTCACCCCAACCTACCTAGCAGAAATGGGAGGCGGGGGTGGGGGGAACCCAGCAACATGTTTCAACAAGCCTCCCACGTGGTTCTGATGCATACTAAAGTTTGATGACCATCAAACTCTCTCATCTAAATGAGAAAGCTGTTGAATATGCCTGCTTTTATTCATGATGCCTCCTTATATTCATGATGCCCTGGTAACAATTATAAAGTGGAGAAAATGGAGCCTTTTGCAACTATTAACACCAAGAGTTATTACTAATCCTAGAAATTTGCTATTCCTCAGTACAGTGTCAAATTTTATTTTATAGATCCAAATTTGAACACTTTCAGAAAGGAACATGAGTTCTCTAAATGGGAAGAATAACTTCTAAGTGTTCCTTCATTTTGAAGTGAGGGGAGGAAAGCACATGGGTTTGGCACATCAGGGGGAACCTCCAGAAGAGAAAAGTCTAGCGAGGAAAAAAGAACACGAGGTCCTACATTAGACCCACTGCTCAACACCGCCCCAAACAAAGTACAAATTAGACTAGAGCATTTTTCTGCAGAAGTCTCACTAGAAGCCTCTTGTCTTCCAGATAACAATGATACCTTATGAACCTCTGTCAACTCATGGTCCAGTCTTGCTGCCCTCTTCAGAAAACCAGATTTAGTGGTACCGACTTTTGGTTTTGGAGTTCTGATTCTCGGTTGTGTCACAAAATCTGGAAGACTTGATTCAAGTTCAATTAATCCTATGGGAAGGAAGCACACGTTTTTAGTATCTAGTGCTTAAATTTACCATTTCAAATGAATATTTTTAATTTTAGTAACATTAAAACGGATTTTGTTGGAGGTGTTGATAAGCTGTACTCATATAATAGAACGAACTGCCCCTGAAATGGTAAGCACATTTCTGTGTGATTAATGCATGTTCTCAGTGTCTTGAACTATAAAATAATAAATGTATTCTAAAATAACAATGTTACCCTACAAAGGAACAATAAATTCCATTACTATCAACAGAAAATCAAAAATGCTAAGATACATGTTGCCACCACTCTAAAGAGAATGTTCATGTTCTCTCACATTGTCATATTCTCCTCTAGAAATGGCCAGTCAGAGCTAAAGTTCAACAGTGTGATGATCAACTCATGATCTTGGCCACACGATGCTTCAACTTGTCAACTCAAATTTAAACAATTTAAATAAGCCTCTTACATTTTAGAAAAGAAACAGTCCTCTCCGTGAATTTACCACCTGACTACCCATCCCTTTGCCCTCTAGTTTTCTGACATTTCTTTCTTACAGGTTGATTCATTATGTAAGTCTTGTTTGTTTCATAAACCTGCTATAAAAGTTTTTTTTTCTAGTTAATTTTTGCATAACTTTGATTATTAACGATATTAAACATTTTCAAACATTTAGTAGCTAGTTGAATTTACCTTGTTAAAATGTTCTATAGTGTGTCCATATATTCATTTGTGTCTTAAGAGTTTTTATTGGTTTGTATGAATTTATATTAATAATCACATTAAATCTGTTCGTTGCTGTTTTCTACAAATATTTTTATTGTTTAGCTTTTAGTCTAAATGTATATATTTAATCCACATGTCCAAGATAACCCTCTTATAATAGACTTCTAATTATGCAAATTGTTTACCTTCATAGGTGTTGAGATAGTAGTTTTTTACTACAAAGTCCTCTGAGTTGTTGTCTGGGAAACGGCCAAGGCGAGATAGAGGTCCATAGACCTGTGATGCATAATCAGAATAATCCTTGATGATATCTCTTTTTTTCAGTTTCCCTTCTATATTCTTTCCCTTTCCTTCAAGCTTTCTGATTGCTGAAATAAAACATACCTACATGACTCTCTCCAAAATATTGTTCTGAATTAGAAATGCAAAATAGTAAACTATTCTAGTTTTATTCATTGGAAAGCTACTGAACTGAATGAATTTCAGGATGATTCACTAGAGCCAGAATGTGACACTAAAGACAGGTTTGCCATGAGATAGGCAGGAGTGACAGGAGCTGAATCAGCTAGTTGTCAACTCGTACTAATCAAAAATCTTTTATAACTGCAAGCTTTTAAAAGCTTTGGGCCAAGAAGTTTTCCATAAAAGTTTGTTAAATGAGGGAAATCCAAAGTAAATGGAAAAGACAGGTTCAGTGAGTGCTACGAGACTTACTCTCCCCTACAAGACAATTAAAAGAGAGGACTACAGGTTAACATCAGAATAACCAGAAGATGACTCTGTTTACAGCTTTCAGACTTGTTTGGCAGTCAAAGGGGAAAGTTTCTCCGGTGCCCATTAGGAGAATTCTCAGCTCAGGGGTCATGCTCACTGTCTTCCACCTGCTCTTTTCCTTTCTTCACAAATCCATTCCCTTTAAATGGCTCCAGGTACACCCCCAAGGTGTAAATCATATGATGTCTCTGCCTTGAGCATATTTATTGTCTGTTTAATCATTAGCGCTTTTGTATGGGACTTAGAGTTTTAGAATTAAGTAAAAATAGTTTATATTTTATTACTTATCTACAAAATTAGTCAGAGATGTAATGTCAAGTACCGAAAAGAAAAAAAGGTTAACAATAAATAAATGAATATCTAGTTGTAACTTAAAAGTTACTTTTCACATCCAAGAATGAATTAGGGAAGGGCTGGGGAATATAGCTCAGTTGGTAGAGTGCTTGCTTGTTCAATCCCCAGAACTACAAAAAAAAAAAAAAAAAAAAAAAGAGGAATTTACATTCACCAAAATAATTTTAAGCAGTAATTTAATTTTTGTAATTGCTTAACTTTTGTTAGAAAACTAGTAGTTTTGAATTATTTTCTAAAATGTGATTGTTACTTGTATATATATCAGTTGCTAATTTGCATATAGAGGTGATAGAATTTTTAAGTAAATAAATGACATTAACAGTTTCTCAGTAAGTAAAGCTTTACCATTAAATGTTAATAATTTAAAATTTTTCACTTAAATTTTTTATTCTTTTTTAAAATATTTAGTTTTTAGTTATAGGTGGGCACAATATCTTTATTTTATTATTATGTGGTGCTGAGGATAGAACCCAGTGCTTCACGCATACTAGGCACTGAGCCATGGCCCCAGCCCAAGTAATTCTTAATTCTGCATTGAATAAAGAGTAAGGTGTACATTTCCTATTTTTATACATGAATTACAAACACATTTGTAGAACATAAACATATATACAAGATGTTAGTGGTGTTAAAATTTTTTGGACAGGTGTGATTAGGAAAAAAAAGTATCTTAAAGTTCATTTTTAGGAGACAATAATGACAAAAAAAGTGGAGCAATAGGATTCTCTATCCAGGGCCTTGGACATCAATATGAGGAACCAACACTCACCCCCTCCATAACATCAACAACTTAACTATCTATTAGAATGTGGTCACTTGATGTAGAGAGGGACACCCTTCTACCTTTGAAAAACTCATCTCTCATCCCTTACCTATCTGATAACTCTAGGATGCAAACAGAAGTTTATCATAGCTAAATTAGAGAGCAAAGCCCCCTTTTCCATTTTCTCCCATCCTCATACTACACCATTACTTGATCTATGTGTGCGATGGATTTGGGCCAGTTTGGCTTCTTTTGCTTCCTGCAGTTTACTCCACTGGGCATTCAAGTGCTTCATATCCAGTTCATTTTGACGCTCTTCACGCCTCCTCAGCAGCTCTTTTAAAACTTCCAAGCGAAAGTCCTGCAGTCTTCAAATAAATTACAGAGCATTAATAAGTTCATGGTATTCCAAATATGTTTCTACTAGAGAGCACATGAACAGTTGCCACAAATGGGATCTTGTCCATGGGCATCGTCTTCATAGACTTTTCTAAAAGATCACTCTAGAAAAGTGTGATGAATGACTTGAGGGAAAAGGGGAGGAACTTAAGAGTGAATCTAATCACAATGCGTGGGGATGGCTATGAAGGATGAAGAACAGTATGGTAGGTGGGCTCTCCGGGCAGATGGACCTACAGGAACAAGAGGTCTGGACAGTTCCAGATTGAGTGGTATTGCTGGAGGATTAAGTAATGGGGGAGTGAAGAGAAAATGAGGTGCGAATCTGAAAATACCAGTGTCCAGTACATAGTAGGTACTCAATAAGTCTGCTCCCCTCCCTTTGCATGTGAGTGTTCTCCTAGAGTGTCCAACTCTGTACAGATGACTGCTCAGATGTTTCTGAACCAGACTTTGCTTAAATTCCTGCTGTCCCTTGACTATCTTAAAAAAAAAGGGGGGTACTCATTTTGTTCCCCCAGAAATCTACCCCTTTCCTCACATCTTCTTCCCTCTGCCAGTGATCCCTCCCTCCAACCACTTTTGCTTCTGTTCCCTTGTTCGTGTTCGTATTCTCTCTCCTAACTGGGACTCCTTGCAGCTAGTCTCTCCTTCTTCCAAACTTTGTCCCACATAGCTGTCAAAGTTCACTTTCCTAAAACAGAGCTCTGAAAGCACATTTTACTCCTACTTAAAAACTCATGCATTAATTTATGCTTTCACTCATTTGTCAAATATTTAACAAGTGCCCATCATACAGGAGGCCAGAGACAGTGACGTGCAAGACAAGATTCCATTCAAGAAGCACTGTGTTCCAGAAGAGGCCTAGAAACCAACATGTACAACAAGGAGATAAATTCTAGGCTAGAAGAATAAAAAGACCTCTGGGGGAGAAGAAAGACAAACAAGGGCGAGAAGCGGGTGACGGGAAGGCTTCCTTGCGGAAATATCAAGTCAGCAGCAGAGCACGGGGGATAAATGAGGTTTGGGGTCTGCCACGTAGACAAGGGAGAAGCTAGGCTCAGCCAAAAGGCCCAGAGAGCACAAACATGTCAACCAGCAGAGCTTCTTAGAGTGAGTGCATATGGGAGGGTGAGGCAGGAATGACAAATGAGTATGGAGAGACAGGCACTTTTAAAAATAAGACACACGCCAGCTGCCACCTTTCTCTCTAGAGTGAGAAATACAGTCATGTTCTGCATAACGACTCTTACGTCAAGGATGAACCCATTTACTGTGGTGCTCCCATGGGACCATAATGAGCTGAAAAGCGTCTATCACTCAGTGATACCACAGGCATTTCGACATCACAGCACGGGACATTAAATGATGCTGGTGTAAACAACCCTACTGTGCATCGGCCATATAGAAGCACAGCACGTACAATTATGTATAGCACTTGATAATGTCAATAAACAACGATGTTACTGATTTATGTGCTTACTATATTTTTATCATTAGTTTAAGGTGTACTCCTTCTAAAAACTCAGTTTACTATAAGACCGCATGCTGTGCTATGCAGGAAGCATCCCCACGCACCACCCATTTACCACCTCTCTTGATTTCATCAAAGAGCCACACTGTGATGAGCCTGCCATCTGCTTTGTCTTAACACTGTCTGTGATGTTCACACAAGGATGAAGTCACCTAAGCACACATTTCTCAGAATACCTCCCACACTGAAGCACTCCATGGCTACTAGGTCCAGTTTTCAACCTCACCACTTTAACTAGTTTCTTCAAGTGCAATAGGGAGATAATAGTATCCAGCTCATAAGGTTGTTGTGAGCTTTAAATGAGTCAATGTATACAAAGTGCTAGAACAGTAATCCTCAAACCTAATTGTGCTCCAGAATAATTTGGAGGGCTTGGTAGGACTCACATTGCTGGCCCCATCTCTGATTCAGTAGGTCTGGGATGGGGCCTGAGGATCTGCATTTCTAACAAACTCCCAAGTAATGCTGATATTTCTGATCTATAAAACACACTTTGAGAACCACTGACATAGAACACTGCCTGGCCCATTGTAAGAATACTATAGTGTTACTTGCTCTCTAACTATCATCATCATCATCATCATCATCATCATCATCATCATCGACATTACCATCCACCTGATGGTTTCCTACTCATCCTTCAACACCCAGCTCAGCGGCTACCTTTTCCAAATCACCCATCTCAAACACAACGAACTGTTCTCTCACGTGGATTCCCCTAGCACTAGGTATAGAGAGAAGCACATCACTGGTAGAATATACCTGAGAGGTGTTGGTCTGAGGTCTTTTTTTTTTTTTTTTTTTTTTTTTTGGTACTGGGGATTGAATTCAGGGACACTAGACCACTGAGCCACATCTCCAACCCTATTTTGTATTTTCTTTAGAGACAGGGTCTCACTGAGTTGCTTAGTGCCTTGCTATTGCCGAGGCTGGCTTTGAACTCATGATCCTCCTGCCTAAGCGTCCCAAGCTGCTGGGATTACAGGCATGCACCACCATGCCCGGCCATCTGCCCACACTCCTACTCTCCAGCCCCAGGAGACTATAAGGAGCTCTGTTGGGCCCAGCAGTTTCCCAGTCATTCTGTTCCCCCATTTCATAGCACAGTGCCCAGAACATAGGAGGGACTCAAAATATGTTTATTAAAACTGTCCTCAGTATAACAGAAGTACTTACCTTCTCTCAAGTGATGCCTTTACTCTGGCCAGATAAATTTTTAATATTTTTAATTTCTTCTGAAAAGACATTCCTTTCCAAAGTAGAGCTATAAATTTAAGTTTTTGCAGATAATATTGGGTAGTTTGATACCTACTTTGCCCCCAAATACTATTTACTATTAAATTGCAAGCTTTTACCAAAAGATCACATAGTCTGGATTCAGGGTTATTAAGAAGGTGTTGCAGAAGAAAAAAAAAAAAAAAGAACACATTTTGAGTTCACCACCAAGCTATTCCCTAGCTTTCTGGTCCCTAACTCCCTTGTATGTAAGGGGCCTTGGTAGCATCGCTATGAATAAGTGCTTCAGTAAGTGCTTCAGCATAGCTTACAATGAAGGACACCCTTGACTTGCAAGTACCCTTCCTTTCTTGCTTGTTAGGGAGTTTGGTGCTAATAATTTCTCATCATTTCTACATGTCAGCAATAAGCTCATTACCAAAACTATGTCAGTTAAAATGACTGAAGTGCCTTGGCATAATGTTGTCTATGCATCATGTATGCTCATCTTTTAATAGAAGCATTTCAATTCTTCCTTTCAAATCAGAAATGCCTATAGCCTATTTGCTTCCTGACTGCAAATCCAGTGTCAGGAGAGTATAGGACAGAACTACTGGGAGGCTGGTCAGTGGATATGAATAGGGCAGAAGCCTAGGAACAGTGGCACTATGAATGAACGCAAAGGGATAGTTTGAAAGATGTTTTGCAGAAATCAGTGGGATTCTGTAACAGTCTAGATGATAGATACAAAAATAAATAAATAAAAGAAATAAAGAAGAATCAGAGATGCTCTGAAGGAGTTGCTGAAATCTGAGTTCCATGCTGAACTTCACACATCAGGAGGGTACACCTTTTCATGTTACTGGAGAGAAATTTATAGAGAACTCCTACACCACATCAGGAGGCAGCGATTGCTCCTGAAAGAATGAGAAACCCCATTTCTTATCTCCATAGGTTGAGATTGCTTCTAGAACCCGGCATTTGGGAAATCGATTTACAGATTAAAAGAAGTCCAAACATAACTTCCATCAGTGCAGGGTAGCTGTCTGATGGTAGGTAACATACTTTTCAATCTCCTGCTCTCTGAAGGCCCACTCCTTTCTCTCCATCACATTCATCATCTTCCTCCTCTTCTCAAACTGGCGGATGTCATCCAGAGGGGGAAGAGTGGCTTCCCAAGCACGCTTCTCCCTGGCTCGTTCTATCATCTCCACCTCAGCCTGTCCTGCTGGGAGACCTCGACCTGGAGGATGAAACATCCCACCTTAGAAACCAGTGGGCAAGCCCACGCTCTGCCAGTGTATCATTTATTCCCTTTCAGTTCCTAGCTTCTTCCCTAAATTCAAGGGTTATGACAGGACACGATGACACAGGAATGCCTTCTAGATGTGCCACTAGGCTTGTGCTGTTGGTACCCTGCATTGCCTCTTGCTCATAACCGAGCCCTAAGATGTGGAGAGCACCTCTAAATATGATTTACTCCATCATCTTTCTGGGACCAAAAATTGATAAAGAAAATGGAGACTAGAACAAGTTTCCTATTTGATCACTGAACCCCAATAACTTTTGTTTTACTGTCATTTAAAAACAATTATAAAGAAATAAATAGCAAGTTCTATTTCTACTAAATATAATAAACTATTATAAAATTTCTGCTTTATTTGTTCAAATCTTTTGTTATATTTATACTTGTATATGTGTAATATGTGAATTTACTCTCTCTTGGTTTTAAAATTAGGATATTATAGAAAATAATAAAGTTCTATATTTCTGCCCCTTCATTTCTAGAAGAAATCACAATGAGTATATATATTATCAATTCGTTTTTAGTTTTATGGGTGTGTATAAAGAAACTAGTAAACCCATGTGCAAAGTTATACATATACATGTTTAAATACACATATATGTAATTTGTGTATTTTGTGTGGAGCTTTCTTTAGTAATTAAAAAAATAAAGAGCATGAAAATAAAACCTTAAATACTCAGATTTAACAACCGCATACACATTTTGTCTCATATACTTTACCTGTTTTAGCCAAAGACATTAAAAATAAAGTTTACCAACACATCAAGCCCCAATGCCTTTTTCCCAGAGTAAACACAAAAAGAAATCTGGGACTCTCCTTCCAGTCAATCTTAGTATTTTATATTCAGATTTATATATCTATATCTTGCTATATAAAAGCATTTAAAATATATCAAGCACTGTTTTAAGTAATGTAATCCTCCATAAATCCCTATCATATAAATACAATTACTCCTGTCTTACAAGTGAAGAGACTGAGGGGTCAAAGGAGAAGTAACTTGCACAAGATCAGAGCTGGTAAGAAGCAGAAATGAGGATCTGAAGACGGCAGTCTAAGCTTCGTGTGAGCTTCATGCTCTTACGCACTCCAGGGCACTCTTTCTCCAACAAAAACAAATACGAACCAGAAACCAGATTTGTCTCAAATATTAGCCAAAAATGAACTATGTATAAATAAAATTTATATTACTTTTAAATTTAATATTTATATACATCAGCTTGTACTACATGATGTATCATTCTGAAACATGCTTTTTTTTTTTTAATTCAACTTTGTTTTAGGGGCTTAACCATACTGATCTATAGAGATCTAGGACTTCGTTACAATTTAAGCTGATGGACATTTAGATTGCTTCTATTTTTTTTTAAGAACTTAACCTTTATTTTATTTGTTTGTTTTTATGTGGTGCTGAGGATAGAAGCCTATGCTAGGCAAACACTTAACCACTTAGCTACAACCCCAACCCTGCTTCTAATTTTTTGATTATGCACAATGCCACAGAAAGCACTCCTGTACTGGTCTCCTTGTTCCCATGTGTGAGTTACTCTAGGATTCTTAGAAGTGGAAATGCTAGAATCTGGCAGTCAAATCATAAAATATGAGCATTTTAATCCTGGATACTGCCAAATTTACCCACAGGAAGTATATTTTTGCTCATGCTTTCTGAGATTCCCCGTCTCCAAGTTCCTCACTTCCTCCCACATTGCTTCTGCCTAATCTCGGTTGCTTTTTGCAGTCCTTACAAATATTTAGTAGTTCATAGAGTATATATAATTTTTACTTTCACTGAAAGCAGAGTTTGTGGGAGTTTTGTTGTCCTTGTTGCTTTTATATAATTTAGGGAAAGAGAAGAGAAAAATGTAAATTTACACAAGCACAGTTATATTGGGAATAGGAATTTGAATTAGACTTTCTTGAAGGTATAAATTGTTCAGGAAAGAAATCAAATCTATTTGAGCATGAGTTTTTCTGTTCATAAACATGGTGTGTCTCTGTTGTAATCAATCCTTGTTTTTGAGCTTAAAGAACAATTTATAATTTTCTCTGTAAATGCTTTAATATATTTATTAAATAATTTCCTAGGTACATTGTCATTTGTTTCTCTCATGAATGTGATTTTTTCCCCAATAATTTTGCCAATTAGATATTATTCTCATACAGGAAGCTTGCTTGTCTTTGTATGTTGATTTCATAACCAGCTACCTCATGGAACTCTCTTCTTGTTCTGATCATTGATTTTACTAGGGTTTCCAAACAAGTACATTGTCTGCAAATAATATTTTTGCTGCTTCTTTCAAATCCTCATAACTGATTTCTTTTTTCTCTTACCTTATTGCATTGACTCTTTGCTTCTCAATCAGGCTGCTATTGCCAGATTGGGCAGACAATGACTTCTTGTATGGGACAATCCCATGAGGTACAGGATGTTTAGTGTCAGTGCTAAATTTCTTCTACAGCCCATTCCATATGTTAAATGCCTGCAGCACTTCCTAATCATTATTACATAAAAAAAAATGCCACCCATACTTCTAAATGTCCCTGGGTGGGGAGGGATCATAGCCCAGCTCAATAAACTGTATGCTAGGATCTTCTCTACACATTGCTATGTAATGGTGGAGATAGAGTGTCCTCTTTCTTTACTTTGAGAATAAAGCTTCTAGAGTTTTGCCTTTGGTATTTTGTTTACTAAAGGGTGCAGTAGATGCCCTTATTACATTTTTAAATTTCCTCTGCTCCCAATTTATTTTGAGTTTGCATCATGAATGAGCACTGAATGTTATCAAATACTTTTTCTGCATCCAATGAAGCATTTTTCCTATATTTTCTATTAAAATTATAAATAATATGGTTGGTTTTCTGAAACTGCAAAAACTTGAATTTTGCTAGGTTATGAAGTGACCCTTTTAAAATATAGCAGAAAAATTTGGGGGGGTGGGTATAACCAGGGATTGGATTCAGGAGCACCTGACCACTGAGCCACATCTCCAGCCCTATTTTGTATTTCCTTTAGAGACAGGGTCTCACTGAGTTGCTTAGTGCCTCGCTTTTGCTGAGGCTGGCTTTGAACTTGTGTTCCTCTTGCCTCTGCCTCACAAGCTGCTGGTATTACAGGCATGTGCCATCACACCTTGCCTAAATATAGCAAATGATTACTGGTATGTTATCTAGAATTTTCTGCATATTTCTTTATACCTAAGATTGGCTGTAATTTCCCCTTCCAGGACTGTCCTTATTCAATTTTCAAATCAAATATAAACTAGCTTCATAAAATGAATAAATTAACTTTTATTCTTTCTCTCTTTGACGAGGAATCTGCAAAAACAAGAGTTTATGTGATCCTTGAAAGAGTGGCAAATACCTGCAAAACTCTTTGGGCCTGGTGCTCTTAAAAATATATTTTTTCCTTCTTAGCAAGTATTTTCTTTAGTTACTCATCTATTCTTGAAATCAACTTAGTAATTTATATTTTATTTAATGATTATGTCTGTTTTTAAAAATACAGCAAAAGATATTCATATTATTATCTTACATTTCTTACATCCTTTACTCTGTAGTTATGTCTCCCTTTCAAATCTAACACTTTGTATTTGCATCGTATTTTCCTTGATGCTTCCTACAAGAGGCTTGGCGATATTATTAGACTTTATCAAAAAATTCCCTTATGGTCCCAACAAGCATTTCTTTTGCCTTTTTAAAAGCTCTATATTATTAATTTCTGATTTTAACTTCATTATTTACTTAAGCTGTGAGAATTAAATAAGAAATGTAAAGCACCTGCCTCTGTTTTTGGTACATAGTAATAAGCACTCAGTTTTTGTCCTTAGGGTCATCCTTTTTCACTATGTTTTCTTTAATTTATCTTCTTATAAACTTTTTATTAATGCATATCACAAGTACAGAAAGGTGAAAAATGAGCATCTCATATAACCAGCACCCAGATCAAGGAATGCAATATTACCCAAACCGTATAAAGTACCCATCAGACCCCCTTCCCAGCATCTACCTGCCCCAAGAGAACTGCCATCCTCATGCCTAACAACTTACTTTAGTTGTGGTTGGTTTTGAGTCTGATGTGAATGGAATCACAACGTAGGTGCTCTTTTCCATCTTACTTCTTTTGTTCAGCACTATATATATGAGATTCATGTAGGTGGTTATATATAATTGTACTTTCTATTCTCATTACTATATAGTATTCCATTGTGTAGAATGTACTGTATTTTATTTATTCATTCATTCATTCTATGGTTGTCAGACATTTGGAATGTTTTCATTTTGGAGTTATTATGAATAATGTACCATGAACTCTTTGGTACATGTCTTTTGGTGAACACACATGTATTTCTATTAAAATTATGTGTTCACTTTTCTTTGATAAACACCTAGGAAATTTCTGGGTGTAGGCATGAGCATATTCCATAAATGAATTTATTTAATCCTTGTAATACTCTATAAAATAGTTTTATTATGTACGAAAAAGTCTTTATTCCACCTTCATTTCTTTTTTTTTAAGAGAGAGAGAATTTTTTTAATATTTATTTTTTTAGTTTTTCGGCAGACACAACATCTTTGTTTGTATGTGGTGCTGAGTATCGAACCTGGGCCGCACGCATGCCAGACGAGCACGCTACTGCTTGAGCCACATCCTCAGCCCCTCCACCTTCATTTCTTATTTTGGTTGGTAAAAAATTCTAGACCTATAATTATCTGCTTACCATATCTTGAATATTAATATTACAAAATATCAACCTGGTTTTATCCCTTTGTGGATAATCTCACTTTTTTCTCTAATAGTTTTTGTATTTTTTTTTCTTCTATAAGTAGTAGATGTGAATTCTTAAATGTTTATCCTTCTCAGTACTCAATGTAAATTTTCTTTGTGAGGGATCATATCTTTCTGCAGTTCTGGGAAATTCTGAGCCATTATTTTTTCCTTCATTGCTTCTTTATCATTCCCTCTGTTCTCACTTTCTGAAGCTTATAATGCCATTTCCCATGACTCTTTTTCCTTGCTTTACCTCTGCATGTTTCATTCTGGAATTCGTCTTCATTTTTTTCATATATCTGTTGGTCACTTGTATGTCTTCTTTTGAGAAATTATATAGAGTTCTTTGCCCACTTTTTAATAGGGTTATTATTTTCTAGTTATTAAATAGTTTGAGTTCCTTGTATATTTTGAATATTAGCTCATTATCCAATATATGATTTATAAATATTTTCTCTCAACCTGTGGGTTATCTCTTCACTCTATAAACCAGAGTTGCCTGTATGCGTGTAATTTTCAAGAACTCAATAGTATGAATGGTGATTGTACTGTCATCTTCAAATATTCAAGAGAATTACTAACTTACCCCAAGTCAGAGTAGCCAAGGTTAAGAGCTCAGGGATCGTGTCTTGGCATACTACATATTCTGGAGAGTATGGATCTGTTTGAACATCAGCATCCCTATAATCAGTCTGAGTGCCCACAGTAGATTTTGAAGGGATGACTGGGTACTTAGAAGGAACAGGAGGAAAAATATATGGTTCTGTCCTAAAAGGAGAAAAATAGTTTTAAATTGAGACTTAATATGATCATTTAAAATAATATATAATCATGAAGAAATAAATTCTTCAGGTTCACTAAGTCCATTTATCCCTTTAATGCTGATAGGCACAAAGTTATAAATCCAGTGAAACCAGGATTATGCTCCCAAACCTTGATAGAATTATCTTCTTATTCTCACTTCTACCTAGAAACTGAGTGGGAATAAACATGTTGGTCTACTCACAAAATTGTATAGAACTATCAAAGGTGGATTCTGGGATGTTGTACAGTACTTCTAGAGCTATTTAGAATTTAAATTCCCTGGTTTCTTCTCTGCTTTCAGTCACATACAACAGTCTGAGCTATTTCTCTCTAGAAATACAGGAGCAACAGAGAGAGAAGGGATGTTTTCTGAGAAAAAAAGGAAGCAAGCTAGCCAGTCAGCCTCTTTCTGGATGGATGGCTTAATAATTAATGCCAGGATAACTTGGCTAAAGTCGGAAAATTACCTAATCCCTTACACAAAAATTAACTCCTGATCATTTAAAAATGTAAAGTTAAAATGAGACTACAAAAGTACTAATAGACAGATTAAGAAAATATCTATATCATCCTTCAGTAAAGGTCTTTTTAAGCATGGTTCAAGCATCAGAAACTGTACAAGAAATGATCATAGCACTGAGGGTTAAGTTTAAACCTCTATATCTCAAAATGTCACAATTTTAAAAGGTGAATGAAAAACTTGGAAATAAGTTTTGCAGCCTACATAATAAAAAGCTAAACAGCCTTTTGCATAAAAAGCCCTTATGAATCAATAATAAAACTGAATACTCCATAGAAAAGTGGTAAACAAACAAAACAAAAAATAAAACTTTTATCAGATGAAAAGATAATGAACCATAAATAGCAATCAAATAAAAGTAAATTAAAATAGAGAGAAGCTATTTTATCATGCAAGCAAAGATTTAAAAAACTTGAAAGTAGCTGGCATTGATGAGGTTGTGAAAAAATGGACATGCTTAAAAACAACTGCTGGAAATGCAAACAGGTACAACGGGCTGACAGGTACTTTATTAATATATATCAAACCCTTAAATACCTTTCGCCTCAGCAATTGTACTCCTAGAAATTTACTATAGGAAATAATTTGGCAAGTGTACAAGCATACAAAGATATATATGCACACATGTTCATAAAGCCTCATAAAAGAGTGAAAAATTAGAAACCTAAATGATTACAAGCAAAAGAAAAATTATTAAAAAATTATGGAACATCCATAATGAAATTTATGCAGCTGCTCAAAATAATACTGCAATCTATAATTATAAATATGCAAAAATATTTGTGGTTCATTAAAAGCAGGAAAAAGGATACTATTAAACAGAGTATATAGTAGAATTCCATTTTTATGTTTTTAAAAACTGTACTTTACACACAGAGAAGTGACTAGATGAAAATATAACACAATAATAGTGATTAGAACAAAAAAATTGACTTTCATGGCAAAAAAAAAATAGTAATTAGTTCTTGGTAGAATTGCGGAGAGAATTTTTTCATCTTTATAGTTTTCTAAATTTTCTTCTTTAATATGTGAACATGTGTGTGTATTTGTTTTAAAATAAGAAAGAAAAAAACTATAGCCACTTTAATTATAAAAAAGCCCCCCCCCTGTAGAAGAAGAACTGGTTAAATTACATAAATAATAAATAACTAAAGATAAGGGCAAGGGGCTAAGGGTATAGCTTAGTGGTAGAGGGCCTGCCTGGCATGTAAGAGGCCCCAAGCTCAATCTCTAGCACTACACACATAAAACAACAACAAAAAAGATATTTCCATTTTAAAGAACAGAGGTAGTACAGTATTTACAACAGATTAACTCTAAGAAAAATGTATTTCAAGCCATTTAGAAAGGAGTGCTTATTTGGAGTTTCAACCTGTGATGGAACAAATACTTTGAAATCAGTTTTACTGCAGTTGCTATGAATTTCTAACATATGTAGACAATACAGGTATTTATGGCTTCTTATGTTTTCAGCAGAAATAATTCTACTATTAAATTCCAGTTGAGAAAATAACTTCAAACCAGCTTTACATCATCCCAGATTACGTTAAAGTTTATTATATTATCATACTATTAGCTTGAATCAAGAGAATGTTTATTCCAAAATAAATAATTGTTCATTTGAACCATTTTATCAAATTATGGTAAGGTCTTGGATTATTATAAGGTCTAATAAATTCTTCTGACAAAGTTTTCTGATGGATTAGTGTCTTTTTTTTTCTTCTAATATGTTATATATGACAGCAGAATGCATTAGAGTTCTTATTACATGTATAGAGCACAATTGTTCATATCTCTTGTTGTATGCAAAGTATATTCACACCATTCCTGTCTTCACACATGTACTTAAGATAATGATGTCCATCTCATTCCACCATCCTTCTTATCCCCATATCCCTTCCCTTCCCCTCCCACCCTTTTGCCCTATCTAGAGTTCTTCTAATCCTCCCTTGCTCCCCTCCCAACCTCACTATGACTGAGCCTCCTTATATCAGAGAAAATATTTGGCATTTAGGTTTGGGGATTAGCTAATTCACTTGGCATTATCTTCTCCAACTCCATCCATTTACCTGCAAATGCCATGATTTTATTCTCTTTTATTGCTGAATAATATTCCATTGTGTATATATACCACATTTTCTTTATCCACTCATCTATTGGAGGGCATCTAGATTGGTTCCACAGTTTAGCTATTGTGAATTGTGCTGCTATAAACATTGATGTGGCTGTGTCCCTATAGTATGCTATAGGAGTGGGATAGCTGGGTCAAAAGGTGATTCCATTCCCAGTTTTCTAAGGAATCTCCAAACTGCTTTCCATATTGGCTTCATCAATTTCCAGTCCCACCAGCAATGTACTAGTGTGCCTTTTCCCCCACATCCTCGACAATATTTATTGTTGTTTGTATTCTTTTTTTTTTTTAAGAAGTGCCCAAGAGAAGGATGCAAAAGAGAAATGCTACACTCATTCATAATTTTTATGCTTTATGTCATTGTTACTTCGGAAAGAACAGGAGAAGCATGACTAATTTTCTCTAACCTATGCTTTTCCCCCCATTTCAGTGGTTTTAGGGGAGAGTAAACTATGAATGAGAAAGAACAAACCTCTTCCTTCAAGACTCAGACCCAAAAACTCCCCATCTATTTTCTGTTTGACCTGACCCCTGCTCTGTTCCAGCCCATTCTCATGGTCAAATACTCTCCCTCTGCCACAGCCCAGGTACCAGGGGGCCTCACCCATCTTCTGAATTTTCCCTCCCTCATCCAACAGAGCTGCATACAAAGAGATTTCATCGAATGTTTTCAGAGTTTTAACTCCTTTTTCTCAATGCCAAGATGTTTACACATTATCCAAAGATCCAACAACCAGCCATGAAAAGGCTGTGGCTGGAGAAGGCCAGTTGCTCCCTAGACAATCCATTCCCACTAATACAGGTGGCACTTTCTTCCCTGCTCAGAAACGCAAACCTGCCCGGATTCCAGAGTTGGCTTTGCTTAGGAATACTGATTCATTCTTTCAAAACTTCCATAGTAAAAACTTCTAACATGCCAATGTCATGGTCTAACTTTGGGGGAGAATTTTTATTCCTTATGTCATTGTTACTTAGGAGTAACAGGAGCAGGAGAAGCATGGTGTTAATCACTGTAGGCCTTGAACTCCCTATAATTTAACAATGGTTATACAAAAGGTAACTATGACCTCCAAAGTAGGCAATCCCATGAGCCTGCTTCTAAAGAATTGCCAGGGGATCTTTAGGGATCCACCCATCTCATAGCTCCCCCTTTGCTCACACAAAGTATTTCCTACAAGTCTGCATCTCTCCTTGATAAGCTGGCACCTTAGAAAATTGCTCCATCTGGGAAGAGCAGGGAATCTATTCTCTATCTCAAGTCTTAAAAAAAAGAAAAAAAAATCAAGGGAGAAGTAAGATCCAATTTGGCATTTATTTTGAGGATTATAGATATTTTACAACATATGTCTTATTCACAAGATGCTATATATGTATATCATTTAAGAATAACTACATCATTTAAATGCATGCTTGAAACCCAGTCCTAAACACATTTCTATTCAGAATTTGAGACTTTAAAAAAGGCATCTTTTCCTGAACATTTCACGAATATCTTGAAATCATAGAGAAATATTAAGGTATTTTCCTGTTAACATAGGAAAACATATTGCAAAAAACTAGATTTTCAATGTAATGCTCTACATAAACTGCTGCCTGGCCCTAAAAAATGGAAGACATTTATACCAGATTCAGCCCTTGAATTTTACTTCTCTCATCGTGGTTCAATTTTTTGTGCAAGAAAAACTATATTTTACTTATCTTTGTAAATCACATTGCCTTGTATAGGTTAAATGATTATTAAATTATAAAATTCTAGTATTCTAAAATATTCCTTAATTTATCAGTTTTTCGGATAAAATGTTGAAGAGTCGTGATCAAATAAGTGTGAGTTTCAGGGAAGCAAAAGAAGACATTTAAAGAATATTCAACTTTTTTCTCTTAATCATAACTGCTATGGTTTGAATATATGTCTTAACCAAACTTCATGTTGGAACTCAATTCCAATTTTGATAATATTAAGAGGTGGGGCCTACTTTGGAAGCGATAAAGCCTCATAAGAGCATTTGGTGCCTTACAAAAGGGCTGGAGGTAATTAGTTAAAAGGCCCTTTTTGCCCTTTCACCTTTCACTGTGTGTAAACATAGCATTTGCTCCTCCTGCCATGTAAGGTCTTCACCAGACACCAAGTGTTAGTGCTTTGATCTTGGTCTTCCCAGTCTTCAAAACTATGAGAAACATATTTCTCTTTTCTTTTTCCTTTTTTTTAAAGAGAGAGAGAGAGAGAGAGAGAGAGAGAGAGAGGAGGGAGGAAGGGAGGGAAGGAGAGAGGAAGAGAGAGAGAGAGAGAGAGAGAGAGAGAGAGAGAATTTTTGAATATTTATTTTTCAGTTTTCAGTTTTATTTTATTTTTATGTGGTTCTGAGGATTGAACCCAGCGCCCCGCACATGCCAGGCGAGCGCGTTACTGCTTGAGCCACATCCCCGGCCCAGAGAAACACATTTCTATTATGTATAAATTACCCATTCTATGGTATTTTATTATAATATTTAGACTAAGACAACTCATAATAAGAAATACATTTTATATCATAATTCATTATATACATAAAAACATGCATATATCCATCTTAAAAGGTATGCCAAAAAACAACTCTTCGTCAATATGTCTGATACTCTGGTTATTTTCTATTGTTGTTTGTTTTTTAAAATGCTGCTTATGACCCACTAGAAAATTCCACACTTTCTACTGGTTTTGATCCACAGTTTGAAAAATATTGATTTAGAGAACTATCTTCTACAAGCAAATATGGAAGGAAATAACAAATCAAAAGAGTGTTTTGAAATAATGGTCACTTACTTGGTTGCTGCAAAAACAACACTGAGTGGCATCTGTTGATAAAAGGGAAGGAAGGGCCTGGGATGAAAAAGAAAAACACAGATGTGTGGGACTTTTGCATTTTGCATTTCTTCTAATTTTAGTATCTGTTTCTTAAAATCTTTGAATATTTTATGGACCAGGCTATCTGGTCAATGACCAAACAGACTCTATTTTCCATGAAACTCCATATCATGTAAGAAAAGCTTCGCCCATGGGAAAGCCCCTCTTCTGTACCCATTAATAGTTACCTAGACTTGGCAACACAAAATAGCAATTCTTATACAATGTAAAATTGTTCTCCTTTTTTCCATTTTACTTTGGCAATGTACCTTGTCAGAGATTGATTGTCTAGACATTAGTAACCATTCTCTTAATTTGTACTGAACTAGGGTCATTTTGACCAATTTCCCTTCTGCTTGCTTGCTGCTATGCCAACCTGGAAAATCCTGTGGGAAACACCAATGTACCCATTGCATTGTCTCGCTAACTGCCCAGTCCAGCTTCTGTACCTGCTTGCCTGCAGCTACATCAACCCAGATGTGGTTTTTGCCTTTAAATATCCTAAAATGCTCAGGCTTGGGCTGTTCCTTGCAGAGACAGTTATGGGTCCTGTGGGGAGCAGTACAGCTGGCTAAATACTCTTCAATTTGGGCAAAACTAGGACTTGGTGTGTTTTCTGAGGGATCTGCCCCACAACAAATATCCCATGTAACAAAAATACTAAAACTTTGGCAGATATAAAATCACTGAGGGGAGGGAGGAGGGTCTTGTTTAAAATGCACATTCCCAAGTCTGGCCCAGAAGACTTAATAGCTGTAGAACACAGCTAATGAATGTGCATTTTCAGAAGGCACACCAGTATCTTCTTTGTGATGGCAAACAAGCCATGATTTCAGAAACTGCTCTCCACTTGGGCTTCACCAGCCATTAGCTGTGAAGTGTATTGCATGCACTAAAAATGATAGCTGTTATCATTGATGTAAAGAGATTTTCTAACAATGTCAAGACTGAAATGTTCATTAGTCATTTTGTACATGTCAAAATATTTATAGCGATTCTTTCCAGTAATGTCAGGATTTTCATAAACTTCTTTAGTTTATGAAAGTAAAGTAAGTTCTCAAGTTCCCTGAGACATTTTGAAAATCCTAATGACTTAAAGTTTAAAGCATCCCCTTTTCCCCCCGAGAAAAGTCTAGGAATTGAATATGCTTGAGTTAATATCAGAAAAGCTCCATAAGGCCGTTGATCATAAATATTAACATGGATTAGAAATTTACTTTCTCGAGGAAGCTTATGCAGATGTGATATCAAGACTATTTTTCTAACCTACATAACACCTACAGGAAAATTCTCATCTCATTTTAATAAGGGTATATAATTATCACATGAAGTTAGTCTCAAATGAAATAAATTTTTTAATGTGTTGGTTTGGACAATGTTCATACAGAGAGCAAATGACCATTTGAACACTTTTTTAACAATTTTCCCTGCTCTACAATTTCATGATATCTCTGCAAATATACATTCTTAGTTGCAATTAGTACCTCTAAAGTTAGGCAGACTTCGTTGGAATTCCAGCTCTGTCACAAGCTAGCTTGCTCATCGATTTTGAGTAATCTACTTTTCCTCTCAGTTTCAGCTTCATTATTGGAAAAATGGGGCTAATATGTATCTTATGCTACATTTCTGTTGTGAAGATTAGACAGCATGTATGCAAAGCACTTTAAAGTGGTGCCTGGTATATTGCATGCACTTAAAATGATAGCTGTTATCATTGATGTAAAGAGATTTTCTAACAATGTCAAGACTGAAATGTTCATTAGTCATTTTGTACCTGTCAAAGTATTTATAGCGATTCTTTCCAGTAACGTCGGGATTTTCATAAACTTCTTTAGGCATCTGAAAACAAGTGCCCATTCTAAAGTGAAGCAGGAAAACATTATTCAAGTGTATCATTTCCACCTCTAATTTCTACTTAACATTTCTACATCTATAGAGTCTGAATATCTCATAGTAACAGGGAAGTCTTCATTATCATGCATTTAGCTGTCCTACATCTTAGACTAGGCATGATTACTTCCTGTAAGCCAGGAAACAAGAACTTAGTAATAGGGAGTGAGAGTTCAGAAATGAATATATTTGTGAAATCCTGTATATAAAAATGCCCACTTTTAATTAAAAGCACATGAGAATAACAAAGTTCCAAAAGCATTATCATTTGTTAATTTACTAAATATTAACTTGTAGTTTAAAAAATGATTTCAAGAGTAAGGTGATTTGGCTGTAAGTCTCCAAAAAATATTTTGGACACTAGCAGAAAAGAGCACTTACAATTTCTAAAGATGGATCAAAGTAACAAAAACTCAGTCATTCCTATCTTTGGTGGCAAGTTGTCAATAAATGTATACACATTCTGCAACCTTCAGGTCATTATTAGCAGGCATATCAGTCTCTTCCCTGCAGATGACAAACAAGCTATGATTTCAAAAACTACTTGGGCTTCAGGGATCATTAGCCCCAGCAAGTTCTCCAGTTCCGAAAACATTCTGAAATTCCCAGTAATTTAATTTAAAGCATCCTTCCCCAAAATCTAGAAATTGAGTATGCTTTAGTTAAGAATTTAACATTTCTTAGATATGACACTAAGCTTAGACACTGAGCTCAGTGGTAGAATGCTTGCCTAGCATATGTGAGGCCCTAAGTTCTATCACCACGTAAAACACACACACACACACACACACACACACAAAGAATTTTAACATTTCTCTGAAAAAAATCAGCATAAAAATATTTCCATAAGGAAGTTTCTCACAAATAATAATTTTTGGATTAGTAATTTACATATTTTTTTCATGCCAACCTTCTGAGAACTACTAACCAATAAATGTATAACCTTTGCTCCTTAATCAAGCTTGTTTTGGAAGAAGGGGTTTAACAAGAGAACTTGGTCCAGGTAAACATTATAACCATACATTTTTAAATAATGCAGAGTAAATACATTAAATTTTTTTAAAATACAAATACACAAGTATATTTAGTGTCAGGAGCCACCTGACACTTACGTGGAAAGCTGCCAGAGGACTTCTTTATGCTTCTCAAGTCCCCTCCATTCTGGACTGATAAATGGTGGGAGAGGATCGGACTTGCTCCAATAATGAGAATATCTTGGATAATGAATCAGGTTACTGAACATGCTTCTAAATCTGGGAACTTTTCTCTAATGTTAGGAAAGGGAGGAATGGAGAAAAAGAACATAATTATATACATATATAAAATATCAGATTTTCTAAAGCACTTTAATTATATTATAAACTTTAAAAAAATAGAACAAGACAACGAATATTGGGAAAACAATTGTTGTATGCATAGACAATCTCTAAAAGGATGCTCCGGAAATTGATGACAGTGACTATTTACCTGGCAGGGCTTGAATTAGTTTATACTGTATATGCTTTCATACTGCTTGCATTCTTCCAACCCAGGCATGAGTATCTTTTCCATCAAAGTAAATTAACAAATGGCTCTTGTATGACAAGTATTGAGATGCCTTGCCCCCTAGTAATCATAGCAAAGCAATTTCTGCAGACCCTAAAATCCAGTGGAGATCTGATGATTGTCAATCTAATTAAAGCAGTTAGCCATGCTAGACAGTTCAGATTTATTAGGTTGCCTTAGTAGATGAATCAGACATACCAGTCGGCTTCGAATCAGGGTGGCTTGAATATATGCCTGTGTGTGGTCTTTCTCGCTTGACACAATAAACAATGGATCTGAGAAAAAAACATAATAAAATAGTATAAGGAGTAGAAAAAATATTCTCCTAGGGTGAGAACACTAGCAAAGCGATATAATTTTCTTTCTTCTTTTTTTTTTTTTTTTTGAGATGGAGGTCTCATTATGTTACCCAGACTAGCCTTAAACTCCTGGGCTCAAACCATCCTCCTGTCTTAGCCTACTAAGTATCTGGAACTATAGGTATGTAACACCATGCCTGCCTTGTAAGTTCTCAATTGGAAAACAAATTAGAAAGTTTAGATATTGCCTAACTCTGCAGCAACTAATGTCCCTATTATTCAATTCTATCTACCAGTGAGAATTTGTTAGATACATTTCTTTCCTGTATATTCCAAGTCAGTTTATGAAAATGGAATGCAAAAAGAAAGACCAGCATCTTTACAAGCACAATACCCTAAATAGCTCTCTTCATTCCTATGAAGTCCTTCGTAGTCCAGAAAATACTTCAAGAGAAAAGATATTATATATACATATGTACTATGCCCAGTTACAAGAGAAAGAAACAATAAATTTAGGTACTAGTTAGTTCTATATTCAGTGTACTAAGAAGAGGCAAATAGCAAAGTTCCTCAGAATTGGTAGACATGGTAAGGAACTCTCCATTTCTAATAAGAAATAAATAAGGTCAGCTGTCTTCAGAATGTACTCCTTTCGTTTATAAGTACGGTACATTGATGATGGGCCTAAGTTATCTCTCTGAAGTTCCATAGAAGATTAACCTGCTGTTATAAGAACTTATTATTATATCTTTAATGATGAAGAATATTAATGATTGATTCCATCACCCATTAAAATGAACTGATTTGACACTGAACTCATAAACAGTCTTCAGAGAGACACTTGATTTCTCAAATAGACTTATCTCTGGGGAAACAAATACCCTGACCAGCTAGTCTAGGCAACTGAGTGACATATATTTCTTCATAGATATTAGTAAACTGGTATTGTAATGTTAGAAATAAGTTTCATTTGAACTTGAATGAAACCTAACGACTCTGTGGTTGCCCCCCCCCCAAAAAAAAACAACCTGCTGGATGTAGTTATCTGATATTTCCACCAACATTTGAAAAGCTGCAAGGGGCTCAGGCTCCCTTTTTCCTTCACACAACAAGGTGTTTTTGACTGGCTATTATGTCCTATATGCTTGGACTACATACATCAATGAAAAGATTTTTAAAACTGACTTCATGGTAGGCGCATTAAACAACAAATAAAATAAACAAGAAATTATATAACAAGTTAGAGGATAATAAGTGCTATTAAAAAAGATATCAGGGTAAGGGAGACTGGGATCAAATTTTAAATTCATGACAACATAATATATAAGGAAACTTGAAGGTGAGGGATTTGCTATATGAATATCTGGAGGAAGAACATTTTACGAGAGCAAATCACTAGATGAAAGGCCCTAAGATGAAAGCATGACTGATATGTTGGAGAACAGCAGAGACCAGGGTGAATGAAATAGAATGATGCAAAGAATAATACATTAAAAGTGAAGAAAATAACCAAGGGCTTCTTAGATAACAGTTAACTTGGGTCTTGGAAACCAGACCCAAAGTCAACAAACTTACCAGCTTGTCAGCATCAATGTTATTTCTTTTAAATCTTCAACTAAGATACATGAAAATCTATTCTATACAATTGGTGGTAAGCTTTAGGATTAAGAGGTTATGTAGAGTGCCACCCCAGCCCCTGTTCTAGTAATATAAATCCATGCACAAGTGGCTATCAAATGGAAAAAGGAAGCACATACATAGAAAACAATAACATGCCAGATAAAATATAGATAGCTAGAGTTGCCAGTTAAATCTGAATTTCAAATAAGCCATTAATAATTCTTTACTATAAATGTCCCAAATATTGCATGGGATGAAAAATTTATACTAAAATATTATGTTATTTATCTGGAATTCAAATTTAAATGTACATCCTCTATTTTTATTTGCTAAATCTATCAACACTAACAGGGTAAAAGACTGTAAGGTCAAAGAAAGAAAGCAGGAAAGCATGTCACATTAGTGTTTAATTTTCCTGTCCAGGTTCTAGACTGTCCTGGTTATACCTTGCTTCCTGTCCCTGACTAGCTGCATGAGCTTGCTGGTTTTATTGTAACAATGCAGACTTTCAATTGACCTATTATGAATGGATTTATGTTCTTTCCAAGGGATATGGAAACATTTAGCAATCTCTGCAAAAGAGACACTTAGAGGTAAAACAACCAACAAGCTTGATAAATTCTTTGCTTGTCTTTACTGAAGATGTTTATCTTCCTTCCCAAATTACCTTTGAAAGCAACATAGAGGTATGTTTACAGGACTTTACTAGATTTATTTAACAAGATGAAACCAAGCGTGAATGAAGATCCTGGGCCAGAATATGTAAGCAATCATTACATAGCTCCTATCCAGGAAATGGGTACCCTATAGGATCCCATTCAAAGAAGACTCTGGGCATCCCAAAGGCAACACTATGTGTTTGGAAACAATGCTAGATTCAGGCCAAAGCCTAGAGCTACTGAGAACAAAACTGGAAAAAAAAAAAAAATTATGTTTGACCGTTGTAACAAATGTAACGTAAATTTGGTAATTGAATTAACATTTTGAAGTACCTAGCATATGTACCAGCGTTGAAATAGATTTTGAGAATATATAGAACAGGACTTTGAGGTCCAATAGAGTTAGAACACAAGTGGAAAGTCGGAGAATTAAAATGAACTGGAGCTTTATTGGAGCTAGAGGAACATAGTTTTTAAACAGTATTTTAATGAAAGAGAAAACGTTTAATGAAAAATAAAACGCTAAAATCAAAAGTGAGATAAACTGCAGCCTCTTTATCTACAATGCAAAATTTGAAGCTGCCCAGCGAATGAGAGTTGGAAGATCATTTTCGCTGGGCATTGTATGCAGTTTGAATGTGGGAACATTGTGTGCATGAATACCCAAATCTGCAAATCTCTCCATACTTTTCCGCCGAAGTAGGGTTCAGAAAGATAGCTCAGATCTGAGCAAATGATCCCAGGAGAGAGACAAAGAGTAAGGTGTCCCCGCGCGGTGCACCTGGCATGGCGCACCTGAGCGCGCGGCCATCTGAAGAGCTTCATAGCTGCCCCAGCCTAACAATAGACAACTTTGGGCAGGGAGTCTATCCAGAGGGTCACCCTTCGTTCACCATTCCCCGGCAAGGTCCTACCAACTGTAAGGTCAATCTGGCCCAAGAGTCGACAGCCCAGGAGCGGGTTCTGGGCCAGCCTTACCATAAAGGAAATCGTACGTTCTATTGGAGGAAAAGTAGCCCCTCGACTTCTCCCGACACACTTGCTGAGATAATTGACGGTCAGTCGAGGACTTCTCGATGGTCACTACGTGGCTCATGGTGCTGCCTCTTTCCTCGGGCCAGCCAGGGACAGCTAGGGAGGTCCAGTTTCTGTGTGCACCGTAGCTATGGTAACCTACCCCTCCCCTGCAAAAGGCGCGCGCGGGTCAGGGGCGGGGCGAGGCTCTGGAGGGGCGGGGCCGGACAAGGATGCAGGGCGGGGCGAGGCGCTAGAGGGGCGGGGCGAGGCGCTAGAGGGCGGGGCGAGGCGAGGCGCGGGTGGGAGGATCCTGGAGCCGGGTTAGGGCGGAAAACCTAAAGGAGGAAAGGAGAGTGGGCGGGGAAAGGATGGGAGAGGGACAGCCTCAATCCGTGTAAGCTTGCTAGGGGTGGCTCGCAGTTTTTTAGCGTCCCTCGCAGGGTCAACGCCAGGAGCTAAGGAAAGCGGCAGTCTAACAGTTATAGCCTGTAAACTCTTTCGGAAATCCCTGGGAAGTCTCAGAACCTTCTAGAATGGTTGGGTGCTTTCATTTCAGAAAGTCCCTTTCCAGGAGACTTGTGAGAGAGCGATGAGGAATTCAGGCTCCTCAGTGTTAGGCCTTGGCTATCGCCCCACGCGCATCAGCGTTTAGAGTGGGCTAGTTCCATAACTTAATCCGCAGACTGCTGCCCCCTACTCAGCCTGGGCATTATTAGATCAAGGAGGAAGGGCTGTAGGCCTTCTAAAAACTATAATAGCAAAATTTGAAGATGGTCAAAAGTGAGCCCACTTTCAATAAAGTATCTATTACCCAGAATCAACTTTTATTAGCATTTCTCCAGTCTAGTTTTATCTTTCAAACTTGTAATCTTCCTGCCTCAGCTTCCCAAGTTGCTAGTAACTATAGGTATGTGTCGTTGCACCCAGCTCATTCTTTTTTCTAATGCTATGCTAGCACCAATAGTATTGAGCATTTTGAATTTTGATTATTTCCAACTCTGCTCCCCACATGTTTGAATTCATTGAGAACTCAGGCTTTCACATGGTCATCTTTGTATCTCCGAAGTACTTGGTACATGAATGAAGGCTTAGTAAAATGATTGCTAAATGAATAAATCCATCAATGTATTGAACAAATTCACACTGTGTGTCTACTAAATAATACGGTGTTGAAGATTCTGAGATAATTTGTACAGTTCACTGAATAGTGGAGGAAGGAGATATAGAAACAAAGAAAATACAATTGTATAAAGGCATACATTTTTCTGTCTTTGGGTATACATTTCTCAGGGACTCCAACTTGCTGCTCCTTTTTCGCAGAATGCTCCTCATTCCTGCCTGCCCTCTGGCATCTTCTCATGGCAGATTCCTCATCATTGCAGGTTAGCTAAAATACCATCTCCTCAGGGAGACTTTTTGTCACTGATCTGATAAATTGTCACAAGTAGACAACAGCCAGCCCCTCCACAAACATATCTGAAGACACTATTATATTATCTTGATTTTTTATAGCCCTGAAATTTACTTATTTATCTCCTCCCACTAGAATGTCAGTCCTGTAGGATCAGATATTTCAAATGTCCTGTTCACCATGAGCCATCTATGGTTTTTAGGTCAGCACCTGGCATAAAGCAGGTGCTGAATAAAGAAACCATTTGAATGATTGGTCTACTTGACTGTTCATCTAGTTATCTGCCTGCCAACATTGATCCTTATTTCTACCTCACTGCTAATTTCATACCTCCACAATCTTCAGGAAATTTCTTCTCAAATGACCAAGTGTCAATTAGTCAAACTCAATTTTTCCTGAGTAAAATTGTAACATTTCCTTATACTGCAGAGACTCTGGTACAGTTGTGAACTGCGTTGAGTGTTTGAATTCAACTTCCTAGGTTGAATCATGGTTCTGAAACATACTATTCATATGACCTTGGCAATCACATGATATCCATGCACATCAGTTTCCTTTTCACTGAAATGGGGATACACAGCAAGAATACCAGGGAAGATTATAGTAGATAATACCTACAAAGGATTTGGAACAGAATATGGTAGATAGTAAGTGCCTAATAAATGTTGGATACCATTCTTTCCTAAATCCAATTATCTCTCCAGTTCCTCCAATTCTGTCATTGCACATCATCAGTATCCTGTTACCAAGGGCTAATATTTGATATTCATCTTAAAGTCTGTGAGCATTCAAGGGACAAATGTAGAGCTGGCTACAGAACAGAAATGATGGTAAAGTTATAATCCATATATTTACATACATATTCAAGATACATATATTATGGTAGTAATTTCAGAAAACATGGTTCAATCAGAAAGAATAAACAAATGGTATCTAAAAACAATATTTCCAGTTTAAACTGAATCTTTAGGAGAAATTTTTAATTTATAGTTGTTTTTTTTTTTAAGTACCATTTGATTTTGGTTAGTGTTATGGTGTTTTATTGGAGTTTGTTCTGAATTTTGGTTTGTGGACTCACAGGTATGGAAATGAGGAAATTCTCTCCAACCAGGAATCACAGGCAAAAAGACAGGCATTTGATTTTTGAATAGTTCACCAACTTCTCTTCATTTGTGGATAAGTTCCATATAGTCTGTTTTGGGTTTATCTCTACATATCAACCTGTAGTGGACAGGCTCTTAAGATAGCCCTGTTCAGGCTCTGATGTGATACTCATTCTTTGAGTATTGTGACTGATTTTAACCAACAGACTATGTCAGATGTGATGGACTATATGTTCTTATGTGATTCTCTTACAAAGACTATAATATCCATTTTGCTGAGTTACTCTTTTTCTCCCTTGCTGGCTTTGAGGAAGTAAGTAAACATGTTGGGCAACTATACAGGTGACCTTTAAGTGCTGAGATGACCTCCAACTGATAGCAATCAAAAAGCCAAAGCCCTTGGTCCTACAATAACAAGAAAATTAATTCTGACAACAAGCTGAATGAGACTCAAAGCATATTTTTACCCACTAGATTCTCAGATGAAACTACATCCTCCAATAGTCTTGATTGAAATATTCTAAGACCTTAATCAGAGGAGCCACTTAAGCTAAAGCCAGACTCTGGACCTACAGAAAATGTGAGATGATAAATGTGTATTACCACTAAGTTTGTGGTAACAATGTTACATGGCTGTCTTCGTCTTCTTGGGTTGTTATAACAAAATGCCATAGATGGATGGCTTAAACAACAACTGATTCTTGTTTCTCACAGTTCTGGAGTCTAGGAAGTCTAAAATCAAGGTGCTGATCAATTCTGTTCCTAGTAAGGGATCTAGTTCTCTTTCAGGCTTGCAGATGGCTACCTTCTTGCTTTGGTGTCATATGGCAGAGTTATGGAGGTAGGGGTACCTCGGGTCTTGCCCTTTTTGTGTACTAATTCTTTAGTGTGAATTCCATTCTTATGACCTAATTACCTCCCAAATTCCTCACCTCAAAATACCATCTCACTGGGGATCTGGGTTTCATATATGAATTTCAGGGGGCCATAAACATTGTCTGTAGTAACAACCGTAAATGACTAATACATGATCTTCTTGAAATTAGGTTCTATGTCATTTAGTCTACTTATTTAAAAGAAACTTTGGTATTGAAGTTATACTTGATCATGCTGGTTTTCCATGGGTGTTCTGAACAAGAACCTTCTGCCTTGTGAGGCAGGAGGCAAGGGTCTGCCTTTGTTTCTTTGTATAGGAAATAACCATGGAAGATAAAAGATAAAGCAGACATCTGTACTGCCCATTGTTAAAGATTTGGGTTACCTAAGTGTTCCTGTATGCAACCTAATTTGCATGCAGATATTATTTGGTGTTTTTTTTTTTTTTTTTCTTTTGCAGAAAGTGGGAGTACTAGGGATTTCAGGCAGGAGTACTTTACCACTGAGCTACATCCCCACCTCTTTTTATATTTTTATTTTGAGACAAGGTCTTGCTAAGTTGTTTAGGGCCTCACCAAGTTACCGAGATTGGCCTTAAATTTGTAATCCTCCTGCCTCAGCCTCCCAAGTCACTGGGATTACAGGCACACATCACCAGGTCCAGTTATTTGGCCTTTTTCACATCACCCTGTTAGGATGAGGGCTCAGGGAACTGGCACAAAAGTGCTGATACTTTTCTGCTATTGCTGTAAGTAATAAATTGTCCTTTATCTATGACCCAGTAGTTTGATGGTTTCTACTAGCATTCATGAAAGCAGCAGACAAGTAAAATTTCAGAGTTTCAGGCACTTGAAAAGCTATAGAGAATGTTAGAAGCAGCATGTATTTACTTGTGGAAATTGGAAAGCTTTCCCCCCCACAAAGGCAGATATGTAAATACTAGCCGACAACAACAACAACAAAGGCAGATATGCAAATACTAGGCAAATAAGAATTTAAGCCTTGTAGTTCTTCTCTCTCAACATATGGTGTCACTCCTTCTCCACTCTCCATAAGAATCTACCCTCAGTAAATTCAGCACACCTGCGTTTGGTTAGGTGTTAAAAAATGGTTAAATTCCTATAGATGGAAACAATTTATAAAGCATTTCCTTCATTCTTGCTTGTTATATTACCAGGGCTGTCTTCCCATCCACAGAATGGCTGTTTGGTACTATCTGTGGCTCATAGCCCCATTCAATCCCATACAATAAACATATTCACTGTGCTATGAAAAAGTCCACTAAAGTGACTATTTCAAGCTTATTGCTTGCTAATTCAGCAATTATAGAAATAGCAAAGAGTTCTAAAGATTTGAAAGAGTAAAGTATTGCTGGTTAAAACCAGAACTGAGAAGCAATACTAATAAACTAACTTCAGGATATCCTTTGTGAAACAAATGGTGACCTTTTACTATTTGGTCTCCATTTGCCTTCTAGAACACTTAATTTAATCTCTAATAATTTCTAATAAAAACTATTCAGTTAACAACTTGTCTCATTTCTCTTAATCCCTTAAATTCTTTCAGATATCTCTCATTTTCCTTCCTCCTTCATTTATTAAAAAAATTCAGTAGCACAAATAAATACAGTTCAGTGATTAATTTTAAAATAAGAAACATTCATTTGCATTTAGACAAATTAAGTAGGATAGTAACTAGAATACAAGGAGAAGATAATTGAACCTTAGGATTGTCACTTAAAAGTTATGTGACCTTGAGTGAATCATGAACATTTCTGAACCCTAATTTGTTCTCATACATAAATGTAAATTATATGGCTGTAAAGATTAAATCAAATAGACCACAACACAACTTTGGGTGACTTTAACACACCTCTTTTATCACTAGATAGAACTTCCAAACAAAAGCTGAACAAAAAAACTATAGAACTCGATAATACAATCAATAACTTAGACTTAACTGACATATATAGAATATTTCATCCTTCAATGAGAGAATACACTTTCTTCGAAGAAGCACATGGATCCTTCTCTAAAATAGATCATATACTATGCCACAAATGATTATTCACATACTCAAAAGCTCTATATAAGGAAGCAATTATGGCTGAAGATTATGTTGCTTCAACCAGTTGCATTCTAACTCAGCTTTTTTGTTTGGCCAGGGGGGTACCAGGGATTGCACTTAGGGACACTCCACCACTGAGCCATATCTCCAGCCCTATTTTGTGTTGTATTTAGAGACAGGGTCTCACTGAGTTGCTTAGCACCTTGCTTTTGCTGAGGCTGGCTTCTGAACTCCCAATTCTCCCATTTCAGCCTCCCCAGCTGCTGGGATTATTGGTGTGAGCTCCTGGCCTGGCTTCTAACTCAACTTTTTAAAAGTTTTTAATTTTTAAAATATTTAAAAATATTTAGTAGTTCAAGTATTTTCTCCTAATATGTCATCTATTTGTTAACTTTGTCTGCAGTGTCCTATATGGAGCTTTAAGCCTTTATTTTGGTGTAATTAACTTCATTGATATTTTTATTTACAATTTGTGCTTTTGAAACTGTAAAGTTGTTCCCCATACCTTGGGATTGTTATATGCTTTTCCACAATCTATGTCAACTTCTTAGTTTAACCTTTCACAGTGTAGACCTTTAGTGTCTTTGGAGCTCCCCCCCACCTCTGGTCCCCCCTTTTTGGTACCAGGAATTCAACTCAGTGGCACTTAACCACATCCTCAACCCTATTTTTTTTTTTTTTGTATTTTATTTAGAGACAGGATCTCACTGAGTTATTTAGAGCCTCGATTTTTCTGAGGCTGGCTTTGAATTCCTGATCCTTCTGCCTCAGTCTCCTGAGGTGCTGGGATTATAGGTGTGTGCCACTGCATCCAGTTTGGAACCCTTCCTTTTGATGTAGTGTTTAATTTTCTCCAAATGGTTAGCCTATTTTCTTTTCCCCATTGATTTGTGGAACCACATTCCAAGTGATACTGATATTGCTAGTCCAAGAAACACTATTTGAGTAGTAAGATTCTAAATCATATGAATGCCTAGTTCAAAGAAATGATGATTGTGGATGAAAGTGAAGTTAGGAGAATATTAGGATAATATGTTCTACTAAACACATAAATTCACTATGAAATAAAAACCATACTTACTAAAAGTTTAATAACTTGACAAATTAAGTAGGATAGTTTATTTATTTATATTTATTTATACTTATTAAAAATGACAAATTGGGATAATTTTAATAATTTGGAGAGTACATATGCAGAATTACATTTTTATAGCACCAGCTTGCAGACACATCTTATAGATTCTTTGAACTAAGTCTCTTTAATACAGAAACAAACTTTGGTTAGGTAATATTACAAGTTTGATCACCCCAAAAATATATCACGAAGCAGCTCTTAATGCCTTGATGTCCTCCTTTAAAATGTGATTTAATTCCCTTTTTCCAATAATTCTCTGCAGGAAAAAAAAAATGATTGTTCCTTTTTTTTTTTTTTTTTTGCAGATAATATGACACTAGTTTACTTTAAAACTACAATTCAAGAATTGCCAAGGAAAGTTTTACTAATCCGTATACTAATAAACATGACTGATTCAATCTGAAATCACCTGGAGGGGGGCTCTAAACGCAAATAAGTTGAAGATTTAGTGTCTGTGTGTTTACGAGATATAAGGCGTTAGAAGGCCTGTTTTCCCCAAGAGTAGTGGACTGGATTGTTCAAATGTCCTTCTACTCATTTTTATCTAGGTCAATGAAAAACAATACAAGCAGGGCGGGCACTTCAATAAGACAGAATGCCCAGGCAAGGAATATGGGAAAGAAGTCTGTTACTCAGCGGAACTGGCTTTCACAAGTGGTTTCTTTTGTTTAGCTGGGACAAGTCATTTCACCGGCCTGAGCTTCAGTGCAGACACTCTTGGGGGATAAAAAGGTTGAGCGATCTCGCCGTCATGGGCCTCTGAGAGTCCTACCCAAGTCGACCTACATTATCCTTGACCTTCACACCAACCTCTCTGCGCAGGCGCTAGACCGGCGAGCCTCGCAGAAGCCCTAATCTTGCCACTCCTGCGCAGGCGCGCTCCTGTTACCACACCCCACGCCCCCCTCACCCCGAGAGAGGCAGGACTTCCTGTACGTTTAGAGCGACTGCGGAAGTGACTGCGGGCTAATCGGAAACGGCCGGAGAGTTAAGCCTGTCTACGCCTGTAGCTGCTTTCAGCTTTAAAGATGCCAAGTCTGGCGGCCGCGAGCCCAGCCCCGTCTGAGTCTCAGGAGAAGAAGCCGCTGAAACCCTGCTGCGCCTGCCCGGAGACCAAGAAGGCGCGCGATGCGTGGTCAGTGCGCAGCCGGGGAGGGGGCGTCGGCGCGCGGCCCGCACCTTCCGCCACCGAAGCCCTCTGCCTTGTGCCCTCCCTAGAGAATTAGAGAGCCCCGTAGGTTTCCCGGTTTGCTTTCTTTAGCGAGCCCGCAGTTCTGTCCCGGGAAAGGAGAGGGCCGAGGCTCGCGTCACCCGTACATTCCTTTCTATAAATTATTTTTGAGCATCTTCCATGTTAAGCACAGCGTTAGGTCCGGAGATGTGGAAATTCCTAAAGATGCTACATCATTTAGAGGACTTTAAAAACATACGGAGACACATGTCAGTGATAGCTGTACCACCCGCTAACGGCTATAGTAGATTTGACAGAAAAGAAGAGTAAAGTTTCTGGTAATTTCCAAGTATTTCTTACAAAATGTAAAGAGCAGGACAAAGGGTACATTCCTTACAGTTCTGAGGAGTTCTCCCTTTAAGCAAGCAAAAATTAAAAATCAGCCAGTTTACAACGTAGGTGACATTATAGTATTCAGAATAGTTAATCTAGGTTATCAATTCACCAAAGCCCCCCCCCCCATTACACTTCATATAGCCTCTGGTAGAATAGATATCATTAAGAGTCCACAGATACGGCCAATATGAACCTCCTCCTAGTAGTAGCCCTTTTGACTTCACAAAGTTGAGGGATAGTAGATGTGAAAAGAAGAGAAATCATAATTGACAAAATTCACATACTACTATAATCGTAATTGATAATAAGAGTGCAGGAGCTCTGCTTTGATTAATACTACTACTTTGCAAATAATACTCTAAATGGAGAATTGAAAGATTATATGCTGATGCTGAAAGTGATCCAGTGGAACCTTTGGATAGTTTGGCCTCGTGATTAGGAGTCTGGGATACAGAGTCAGGGTTGTTCCACCATCTTGATGACTTTGGGCAAGTTATTTTAACATGTCTGCTTCATATGTCTGTAAATTGAGCCTAATGTATCTGCCTCTGGGATTACTGTAAGGTTTAATGGTACAAGTCAGGTCAAGTGCCAAGCACAGTATACGTAACATTCGCAAATGATCATTGAATGATAATGATGATCACTTAATAAGAAATTCATTTTCCTAAACAGCCTCTCCCATTTGCAGCAGGCCTGGAGCTATTGGGAAGTAGGATTTTGATGAAATAGAACTCTGTTTCCTTCTATAACTTTCCTTTCAAATGGGTCACCTCAGTCTTCTATGGCTTCTCTTTAAATATCTGTAGTCAGGAGTCAGTTATTTCTTGTTATTGAATTTGGCTTAACTTGATGTGTTAATATTACATTTTCACGCCCTAGAAATTAAACTTTGTGGTCCTAGTCTTTACTTTGTGAATCTTACCAGTGAAAAGCTCTTTCATCATCAAAAGGGGGATTTTGCTGCTCTCAACTACCAGATTTTTTTTTATGTTTATGTTGTTGGGTATCTGACAATTAGAAGATTAAACAGGTGTGATTGAATGTAGAGTAGAAACAGATTTAACTCCCCTGTCATGATAGGTGAAAAAGAAAGCTGTTCAGTCTGCTCTTTATTTAACAGTAGTGTTATTCCTTGCATGTGAACTAATGGTGATATTTGATATCTGTAATTATTTCTCCTAATTAGATTCCCCCAGAAAACTAATTCTGTGGAACATCTTTGTAATCGTGGAACAAAATCAAATAAAAATAAATCTGTTTGGTGTAATAGCATCTTTTTTAAAAATGCAGCTACATTTCATCATACTCATCTTCTGCCTTATAACTAGCATGTGATTAATAACTTCTCTGTTAGATAACAAGCACATTTTATTTTACAGCATCATTGAGAAAGGAGAAGAACATTGTGGACATCTAATTGAGGCCCACAAGGAGTGCATGAGAGCCCTGGGATTTAAGATATGAAATGGTGAGCATATTGCTTCAAATATGTGTATTAACTTACAGATTTAGCAGCCATTGAGCAGCATTCTATTTGAAAGGTAGTTTACCTGGTTAATAGAAATGCATAAGTATCACTAAAAAAATAACAACTTTTCAGTTTCTGGTATAGAATGTAAATGATGCTAATGAATTTAAAGGCATGTAATGAATTTGAGAAGGGGAATCTGAAGCTTTCAAGAGTTTCACGAGTTATATTAGAGGAAATCATGGCTGTAGGAAGTTCAAAATATTCCATTTTCTTAGTTAAATGAACTAAACAGAAAATGTTATCCATTTCTTTTGTCTTATGTGGATCTTTAGTAAAGGCAGCATTGCTTTCTGCAAAAGAGAATGGAATTGTTGCTGTTTATTTTGTAACATGCTTTATTCTAATAAAACTAAAACCTTATACCTTTTTTTTGAAGACCTTTGATTCCATATATTTCAATAAAATATTCAACAATACTATAAATAAATGATTTCCTTTTTGGAAGCTCTTTACTTATCCCTCCACTTCATTTAGGTCTCTATTTAATAAAGTTTCTTTATTTGAAAGGCTTTCCCTCAACACCTCAAGTGAACTAGCATTCCTTCCCCATCATTCTATCTCATCCCTGTCCAACAGGAACTTTCTGTAATGACAGAAATGTTCTATATCTGCATTCTCAAGTATGCTAGCCACTAGCTTTATGTGACCATTGAGCTCTTGAATTTTGGCCAAAGAGACTAAGGAACCGAATTTTTAGCTTTAAAAATATTTAATAGGCACATGAGGCTAGTGGCTATTCTGTCTTAATATTATCACTTGAAAATTAAGTAGGAATTTTCTCTTTTACTCACTGCCACATCCCCAGCACCTATAACACTGCCTGGCACATAGGAGGTGTTTAATAAAGGATAATGAGGAAATTAAGACTTGTAGTTATGAGAAGGTTCTTGAGGTAGTTAAGCAGGATCAGAACTGGAACCTTGGTGCCCAGGCCAACTCCCTGTCCTTTATGCCCCTCCCCTAACAGCTACACCACACTGCCACTTTTAGCTTTATAATGATAGCTGACAGATAATGCCAGAGCTACATGTCAGCTTAATAGTGATAGAGAGCCTGGCTTTTTTCCCTTTCACCTCTTTGTTGCCTCATTGGAATTTCACATATGGCCAGTCTTACTCTTTGATGTATAAAAAGGAGGGTTAAGGAGCTTTCCAATAGCTGATAAAAAGTTTGTATAGTAGAAAACAGTCTATACTGAAAGCCCGAGGCTTCATTTTGACTCTCCTGAGGTCTAGGTTAACATGTTTTTTGCTTCAACTGTGTTGAACTTTTGTCAAAATATTAATCCTCTCTGACTTTGAGCCATAATATATTTTGTGTTTATAGATAGTACAGTAAACCTATTACTGTGTACATATGATATACTTAAGAGGCTTTTAGACTAGACAATTATTTTTAAAAATCCCATAGTAAATCATTTTGTAAAATAAGTAAATTTGGGGCAAGATGTATTCTTAAAAAATATACCTATTAGCTACTTTTAAAGACATAGAATCTCATTGTATATAGCTTCCTTGTTCATATTCTCTTTTACTAGTTAATTGTGTAAGCTATTGCCTTTATAACAAAGGACAGTTGGAAAAAAATTGGGCTTGGTTTGTGGCTCAGTGGTAGAGCACTTGCCTTGCATGTGTGAGGCACTGCGTTCGTTCTCAGCACCACATATAAATAAATTAATAAAATAAAGGTCTTATCAAAAACTAAAAAAAAAAAAGGTTCACTTGACTTCATGTGAACCATAAAGGTTGTACAGTTGTTATAAGTAGCATATATTCAGAAAGACTGGAAGATATTATAGTTTTCTTTGCGTTTTGGGGGCAGAGATAAGAGCAGTAGCTATGTTCTTCATTTGTATATAAAAGAACATACAAAAGCTTTGGACTTAATAAAACTTAATATTTAACTGATCATGTGGTCTTAGATAGGTTCTTCACTTTCTAAACATTAGTTTCCCCATCTGTCATCCAAAGATAAATATACATACCCAAACTACCTTAGAGAACTATTGCAGTGAGTAAGTGATATATGTATGTGTATGCTTTGTAAATTATAAAGTGGAAACCAGAACAGAATAGCTCATACCTGGGGAGTTGTGGATAGCAGACATTCATTTTAGGACTGTTGAATGTATGACCTGATTATGTAATTTTGAATCCTGGTTAGTGGAAGAACAATCTGAATCCATGAGGGGCCTTACTAGGGATTTACACTGTCATGTTTTCATTTTCAGTGTAATGAAAATGAAGTATACTTTTGGAAGATGAACAGATATTTGGATCCCACTTGGTCCCAGGTGTCTTTATTTCCCCAACCTCCATGGGGAAACTGAGGCATGGGGAAGTCAGAAAAGACTTGTTCAAGTGAAGGGTGGATAATGGTAGAATTAAAACTAGTATCCAGATCTTTTATAATATTCTCCAGTTTATAGGCACTTTACATTTCATTCTTTGCACCACTTAAGATTTTATTGCCAACATACTCATTTTTAGGATTTCACATTATCTTAATTGTCAATTTTAAAACTTCATTATGAATGCTAATTAGAAAAACCTATTGTTAAAGTGCATTGGTACATGCAACTCAGTAACTGGGCTATTGGTTTTAGAGTAAAATCTAGCATAGCATCTGCACTGCTCTGAGATTAACTAAATTGGTTTCTATTCGACTAATTAAACTGTTTTTCTGAGAATAGTTCAAAGAAAAAATATTTTGCAGACTTAGATCTTTCCAGGAATGATCATAAAAGTTGCTTAATTAAAAAACCTTTGTAGATTTTAATATTGTTCCTAAATAAAGTAGATCTCAATTGTACCTTTTCAGTAGATTAATAGTAAGTATATTTTACTTCTTATATTGAAAATAGGATTTCAGTCAATGGTTTTACTCAGATGTGAACCTGAAACATTTTCCAAAATTCACAATTCTGGACCCTGGACTGCAGTTGTTGACTCAAAAACTCCTAGGTGATTTATTTAACACCCACTGAGCTAAGTTTACAAAAAGTAATAGGGAATATGCTAAATATAAACTATCTTTTATGATTTAATAGTAGCAAAGACAGAGACTTAAAAACTACTAAGACAAAATAGGTTTGATGATAGTGATTCCAGACAATTTTATCTTATGACTGCTTTTTTTTTTTTTTAAATATGAATTAAAAGAGAAAGTAGACAAACCCTAAACTTAAGTAGAAATGTAAGACAATGGGTGGCTAGCATCTTTCTGCCTTAAGAAATCAGAAGAAACCTGGAGAACCCAGTTTGGAAGTTACAATCAAATTAAAGAACCAGCACTTGAGTAGTGATGATCTTCAGTATTTATTAATTGATCTTAATAGTTGGGGTGTTTCAAGTATGCAGTTTCAGGGCAGAGGATGTGGATCATCTTCAGTATGTGTGTGTGTCTGTGTCTGTCTCACACACGCGCACACACATATCAGTTTTACATACACACAAATAAGCAACTGATAATGTATGAAAATATGATTCCAAGATAATACAGAAAAAAGTTATTTCTACCATTCAAACATTTTTTAAAAATAGGTATTTATTAAGACCCTTAAAAATTTCAAAATGAGAAAGATGGCCCTCAGGACTTTACACTTGAAATGTAACTGAGATTCTATGGGAAAGCCTTCAATGTATAATCAGTATCAGGGAGATAACAGTGCCATGGTTGGCTTCACTTTTGGTTATCTTTCCTGCTCAAACTTTTCCTTAAATGTATTCTTTCTTTGGGATTTTTAGAAAGAAAAGAGTTTATAGTTTGTGTCTTATTGAAGCTACTTATCTAAACCAAATGAAGGGACCCATTAGATGAGGCTTTAGACTTGGAGAGTTATCTATCTTTTTGGAATTGTTCTCTTGTCTTCTGGGATAGGGACTGAGAATGGATGCGGGTGAGAGCTATATGAAGAGAACCCTAATGCTCCATATCCTCAGTAACCCTGCCCTCTTCTTCTCTCCCTTTTTGATCTTTCCAAATGAATTTATAAAGAGTTGCCCTTATTTTGCCCTTGAGATTAAGTAAGTAACTTTCCACAGGAAGTGCCTTGTGTACTAAGCTAACCTTCTGCCTTCCACTTTGTGAGTCTTTGCCAAACATTCTTGAATCAGCAAAAAGAGGGGTTTGTAGATCTCTCATGTTGAATATCTATAAAAATAAAATGCTAACCTTGTTTGGAAGATAATTTTGAGGAAAAAGTTATTGTTTTGACTTCAACAAAAGCTTCTAAAGATTAAGCGATGTTATGAATTGAATAGTTTCAGTGATGTTTTTAGTTAGGCTCAACCAGAATCTTGTAATGTAGATCTTTAATTTATTCTGTGACTGATTTAGAATAATTTTGGCAATTAATTGATAATACTTGACTGAAGCATTCATTTTTAGTGGTCATAATTCCCTAAAACCATAGATCTGGTGTGGTGTTTGAAATCTGACTTTCTAAAATAAATCTCTTCTGTAGGTGGCCTGCTCTGTGAATGAATAATCCTGGAAGAATGAAGAAGATTAAACAATTCTTGAAAGTTCTTTGATGAACTTTGATAAATGGATAAAGTATTTATAATTTATTAAAAAAAAAAAGGAAAGTATCTGTGGTCAAAAATCTTCAGGTGTGTTTCTTTTTGTGTTCCATACATACAGCTGCATTTTGTTTTTCCTCTTAAAGTATATAGTAACAAATTTTGTGATATGAGTTTCTTTTGTTCTTATTATTTTGTCAAACTGGGAACCGTGGGATGTTTGTTAAAAGAAAACAGATACTTTGTTAGTGAAATCTTCAAAATTACATGCAAGTAAGAAATTCACTTTACCAATTCAGAATGAGTATGTTAGCCATATTATCTCATTCAAGGCTTATATTTTGTATTTTTAGATTGATCTTATTATTTATCTATTTATTTATTTATTTATGGCACTGAGGATTGAATCCAGGGCTTTGTACATGCTAGACAAGTGCTCTATCACTGAACTACACTGAGTTTTACAATTTTACAATTTTAAGACATGTCTTGCTAAATTGTCCATGCTGACCTCAAACTAATGGTGATTCTGCTGTCTTACTTAGCCTTCCAAGTAGCTGGCATTACAAGTGTGTACCACCACACCTGTTTGTTATTGTTCTTTACTACAGTAACATCTTTTGGAAAAGTATGTTAAATTTTATACCAAGTTAGGATGGTTTGGCTTGAGAAATCTCAACTGTTTGGCATAATTAATATGTGCATGACCAGTTACATTGTAGCATGGATTAGGATCAGGAGTTAAGTGCCTCAGGACCAGAAAATTATCTGTTATTGTGTTAGTTTTTTGTCCCTGTGACCAAAATACCTGATTTGAACAACTTAGAGGAGGAAAAGTTAATTTTGAGCTCACTATTTCAGAGGTTCAGCCCATAATCAGCCAACTCCAGCACTATGGGCCTGAATAAGGCGGAACATCAGTTGGTATAGCAACCTTGTGGTCCTCTTAGCTGCTTAATTGCTAATGAAGCAGTTGACAACATTCTGCTTTAAGTACCTTGAGTTTAAAAACCTCAAAACAAACTGAAAAGATAACTGAAGAACATAACTAAGAAGATATGTAATGTTCATATGATATGGGATGGGAAAATTCTCTCCTTTATAAAAGAACCAAATTACTTAGGATTCCTACTTAATTAATTGATTAAGAAAATGGCTTTGAAGTATGACATTCTTGGGTTGAACAGCTGGCTATGAGATGTGAAATAAGTCATAGTGTCTCATCTGAAAAAAGGAAACAAGTAATAGCTAACTTAAAAGATTGTGAGTACTGGGGCTAAGGTTGTGCCTCAGTGGTAGAGTGCTTGCCTAGCACATATGAGGCACTGAGTTTGATCCTCAGCACCACATTAATAAATAAATAAATAAATAAATAAATAAATAAAGATACTGTGTTCATCTGTAACTGAAAAAATATTTAATTATGAGGGCTGGGGTTGTGGCTCAGTGGTGGAGCATGTGAGACCCTGGGTTCAATCCTCAGCACCACATGAAAAAATAAAAAGTGAAATAAAGGTGTTGTGTCCAACTAAAATATACATATTTAAAAAAAAGATTGTGAGTACTGATGAAAAATGATGTAGATAAAACACTTAGAATCTAGCACTTAGTGTTATATTTGCATTTCTCTAATTTGATACTGTATTAATGTTTTTACTTGAATATTCATTTGGATATAATAATTTTAGTCAGCATTGTATAGTTTACAGAGAATTCTTCTACATGAAGAATAGACTCATGGGGCTGGAGTTGTGGCTTAATGGTAGAGCACTTGCCTAACGTGTGTGGCACTGGGTTTCATCCTCAGCACTACATGTAAATAAATGAATAAAATAAAGGTTCATTAATATCTTTAAAAAAAAAAAAAAAAAAGAATAGAATCTTGGCTCTTAGTGCTGCCCTGAGGTGAACTAAGACCGAAAGCCCTGCATCCTGTCAAAAGTTGAGCTGGGCCACTCAAGCCTTTCAGGAAGCCGGAAGTGGAGTAGTCTGGGCCATCCTGCTCACGGACCAGGCTGTGCCCAGCCCCCGCTTGCCCCATTCCGGGTCAACAGGACATTTCTATCAACCAGTTTTGTAAAAGAGTTCAAGCAATGCCGGGCACAGTGGCGCACGCCTGTAATCCCAGCAGCTCAGAAGGCTGAGCAGGAGGATTGTGAGTTCAAAGTCACCATAAACAGTGGCAAGGCTGCTAAGCAATTCAGTGAGATCCTGTCTCTAAATAAAATGCAAAATAGGGCTAGGTATGTAGCTCAGTGATTGAGTGCTCCAGAGTTCAATCCCTGGTATCCACCCCCAAAAAAGAATTCAATGAGAAGATGAAAGACATCAAAGAAGGCATTCCTCTGCCTATAAAAATTTTTGTGAAGCCTGACTTGACCTTTGAAATCAAGATTGGAAAATCCATTGTTTCCTACTACTTGAAGGCAGCTGCTAGGATTGAGAAGGGAGCCTGCCAGGAAAAGAGGTGGCAGGCTTGATGACTTTGAAACATATGAGATTGCCCATGTCAAAGCTTAGGATGATGCATTTGCCCTGCAGGATGTACCACATCCTCTGTTGTCAGCTCCACCCCGGCTCTGCCTGTTTATTCCCTGAGCATTCACTCCCATGTAGAAGAACTGGCAGTCTTTCAGAAGGAACAAGCCACATTCCTGGCTGTCAGAAGGGTGGCAGATTTGGCAGCCTAGGCAGAAGCTGCCAAGAAGTGACCCCTGCCTTCTGCATTCTAGGAGTTTGAAGGAAGCATCTGAAAAGGAGGTCAGTGTGAATGCTTCACCTAAGGGAAGAAAGGGAGGTCACACCAACATGCTTGTTTTTACATATATGGTATATTAAGGGATTACATATATTACATATATGACATATAAGGTATATTAATATAACTTAATATGGTATATTAAGGGATTGATCCTGAAGAAACATCTTTTGTTGCCAAAAAAAATTTTTTTTCTTTGAGTCTTAAGATTCCCAAGTCAAGTATAAACTAACTTCCCACCCAGTATAGATTCTACTTTAATATGCCCTGGGACTACAAAAAAGAAAATAAAAATTCATAACCTCATCACCTATTGCTAATTTTGATTTATGCTGTTCTAAAGTTTTATTAATACATTTTTTGAAAATATTTTTTAGTTATAGATGGACACCATATCTTTATTTTATTTGTTTACTTTTTATGTGGTGCTGAGGATCTAACCCAGTGAGTGCCTCGCATGTGCTAGGCAAACGCTCTACTACTGAGCCACAACCTCAACCCCTCATTAATACATTTTTAAACAAAAAAATGAGATCTTTCTCCTATGCTGCATACTTTCAATTACAGTATAATATTGTCTTTTCCCCTTATCGAATTTTATCATCTGTGAGTGTAGTTCTACAATGGCATTTGTATTTCTTCATTTTTTGGTTTACCATAATATTTTGTAAGGTGCCATCTATGTTGGATGCCTCTCCAGGAATTGTATATATCTCATTCTGGGACAGGATACATACCAAATCACTAAATTCTGATTATTTTTCTAATTAAAATTCTGTATTGGGCTGGGGATGTGGCTCAAGCAGTAGCGCGCTCGCCTGGCATGCGTGCGGCCTGGGTTCGATCCTCAGCACCACATACAAACAAAGATGTTGTGTACACCGAAAACTAAGAAATAAATATTTTTTAAAAAAATTCTGTATTTTGGCTTTCTGCTTGGTTTTATGGAAACATAAAGAAGAAATCACTTGAAATTCTTTATGGAAACATAAAAAAGAAATCACTTGCTTTTTGGTGACCTTTTCATACATCTGTGCCTGCACATATACACTTTACCAACCTTACCACTAACAACCCTGCCTTTTGACTACTTTATAATGACACTGTAATGGAAGACTACATAGGAAAGTAGTTGCAAGTGTAAAAGTCAACTAAGGATGGACCAGAAGCTATACATGTTTTCAGGGTTTTGGATGAGTACTGCCTGGTTGGTCTCCAAAAAGGAGGTATCTTTCTGTACCTTAATATCTGAAGGTGCCTATTCCCCATATTACTTAACAACAGATAGGGTTTTTTTTTTTTTTTAACCTTTGCAAGTTTGTTATGCTTAACTGATTTGTAAAGAACTAAAGCACCCTTCTTGACAATCTGCCACTGTTGAAAATACATCTCACAAACTGTTAGTCCTTCCCTAATGTGTAAGTCTACCCAAAGATGATAGCAGCATTTCAGTAATAATATTAAAAAGATGTTACCACAGTAACATCTTCATTACCAAGTAATGAAGAACTTGGCCTCCTAGTAGGCAAAACTACATTCTAACACATCTCTTTGCTATGTCCCTGTTATGTATAATGATTCCTAAACTTAGTATAGATATAGTCACACTTTGTCTCTAATAATTCCCTTTCTCTAACCTTAAACTATTTAACTTGCCATGTCCAAAGGTAAAAAATAGCCCAGGATTACTTTCACAGGTAGGATGTGAGGCTGATGGAGATATTATAATCCCCATTGTATGATGAGTACAGGTGTGCAGAGAGGCCAAGGGAATGATCAACCTGGGAATTTAGGTCACTAGAGTTCAATTTAGGTCACTAGAGTTCAAGATCAAATTTTTTTTCAAGCTCAAAGTTTTTAATGTGTATATTAGTCTTATAGTATAAGCACCACATATCTATAGTTTTTTATTCATTCAGTACATATTTAGGGAGAACTGATTACATGCAAAAATGGCCCTGGGTATTTAGTGTTCATGTGTGGAAAAAAAAAAAAAAATATATATATATATATATATATATATATATATATATATATATATATATATATATATATATTGTCCTCCAGGAGAAAAGGCTCTTTGGTTCAACATTTACTGAGGACACAGTATATGCCAGCCGTGTGCTAAGTAGCATACAAGGATTTATATGACATGGACTGCTCTCAAAGAACTATGGTCTGGTAATATATGAATATAAACCATAAAAATATAAAATTAAATGTTCAGTACTATGATGGATATTTCAAGATAACTTTTCTCAGAAGAGTTCAGGTGTGATTGCCCAGTGTTTCTTTAGCTGTTTAAAACTTAGGAGATAGTTCCATCTATGTCAATTATGGTGCTTTTAATAGCAAATACTATTTGCTATTAAAATTCTCACCAAGGAAGACTCTGAGATAACTGAAAGTCCAGGGTTAGGGCAATCTCTGGATGCAGTTGTATTCATAGGCTCAGTGATGCCATCCAAGGCCCAAGTTATTTTCATCTTAGAGCTCTCCCCTTCAGGACTGATGAAGCTAAGCACAGGCTTTCTTGTCCAACAGAAGACACAAAACCATTCCCTAGACATGGACTCTTTAGTCTCTTTTTTTAGTCTGAGCCATATCAGATTACATATATTTTTATGTAATCATAGTTGACAGCAGCATATCTTATGCTAATTGGTATAAACAAGATCCAACCTCCCATTGATCTTAGCTACCTGGACAGAACTAAAACTGTCTTAAGAAGAAGAAGTAAATGGATCTTGAGTATGTAGCCAATTTTCCACTAAACTGTCTTGTCCACCTAACAACCAGGTCATCCTGAATAGTCAAATTGAGTTTATAGGAGCGAGTCCTCTCATAGTATACTCAAACTATAAAGGGGAAATTGGTAGAACATCATGAATTGTCTGATTTTAGTTTTTATAGAATAAGACAATTGGCAAATGTTCAGACAACAGTTCCCTGAAGAGAGTCCTTATGGAGGTCCTTAGGGGAATCTGAGTCAGAATGTATTTACTTACTTCCAAGTACCAAAATGCCCAACTACACCAATATAAGCAGTACAGAAATGTAATTTACTCCTGTTGTGAAGTCTGGAGTTTGACAGTTCTGGGTTTGTGACAGCGGCTCAGTGATGCTTCCAAGAACCTAGGCTTGTTCTGTTTTTCCACTCTTCATGCTTTTCATCCTTAGGCATATCATCTCTCGTGGCCATGGTAACTTCAAGTGTCACATTTGTCACAAAGTTGTATTTAAGCAGGATAAACAGTCATAGGCCCCCTAATTGCCTGTAAGGGTATATGGTTTTTCCCAGGAGTTCCCTGCATCCTTCCTCTTTCATCTCGTTGGACACATGCCCACCCATAAGCCATCAGGGTAAAGAGATATTATGCTTGGTGTCTATCAATATTTTTGTAGGTCCTGGCAACTGGGAGAAAAGCCCACTTTCCTTGCCATATTGCCCAAGTAAAATCAGAGTTCCATAAACTAAAGAAAAGGGGGAATAGCTATGGGAAGATAACCTGTGTGTCTGCTTAAGATCAACTTGGAAATACATGTCCAAAGCCAAAAATCATGTCTCTGTTCTATTTTAGTATTTGTATTAGGAAAGCATTAATCTCAAATCCAGTGTTTTTCAAACTGTACATGGTGAAGAACTAGGTTTTTTTGCCCCCATTTCATCACAGACCCATAGTAGAACAATGAATTTTAAAAAATACACTTCAAAGAGTCACACACTGCACAAGCCCATAGTTTTTGTTACCAATTAACAGGTATACGTTTCTGTTAGAATAATAAAGAATATCTAAACACACTCAGTTTCTGTCCTTATCTCAGTATGGACCAATAACCAATGGGGGAGGCCACACTTGTGAGGCACTGTGTAGCCAGCTGACTTCATAATCTGACCCTAGCCTGCCTCTTCTGCTTTGTGTCCTGTTTGCTGCTCCTTTGGATCTATCTATCTAAGACAAGCTATTCTCTGATATAGAATATGCATTTTGTTTTTGTTTTACTCCTGGATTTGACTTTGAATTCTGTTACACCTTCTGGAATACCTTCCCCTAGTTAGAGAACCCACCATCTTTTTAGACCTGTATTTGTCTCTCAAATCTTCATGCCTCCATCAGTGTTTTTCCTTTGAATCCTGGATCTACTTTTTAATGTGTCAGGCTCTCCTACTAGTTCAAAAAGTTCCTTGAAGGTGGTAATTGCTTGTTCATCTTTATATCCCCTGTTACCAGCACAGTTTGTCCTGAATAAATGCTTATTAATTGAGCCAACTCAACAAATGATGTGACTTACTTATTTCTTTTCTTTTTCCCCAAATATTTCCCACTATACTTCCTGCGTGCATGTTTGTGAATTTCTTAATAATAATATACCTTTTTGACACAGGGGATTGGACCCAGGGGTGCTGAGCCATGAGCTCTGTCTCCAGCACTTTTTTAAATTTTGAGACAGGGTCTGGCCAAGTTCTGAGGTTGGCCTCAAACTTGTAATTCTCCTGCTTCAGCCTCCCAAGTAGCTGGGATTACAGGGGTGTACCACATACCTGGCTCCAAGCTAGTTCTAAAAACAAACAAGATACAACTTTACATTGCTGTGATCTGATCACTATCTTATTCTATGGGTATTAATGTTACTATCACTGTAAGCTGATTCTCTAGTATGTATGCTGCCCAGTGGCATACTCTAAGCCCCTGTGGCAATAATAATAAAAACCTGGTAGGATGGTATAGCACAGAGAATATCTAATTTAGACTCACACTGACCTAGGTTTTCATCCTTATTCACATACTAGCTCTGTGACCTTGGGAAAATTCCTTAGCCTAAGGAAACTGTTTCTTTCATTAAAAACAAAAACAGAAACAAAAAACATATCTTGGGATGACATGAGGAAACCACAGCTGCTTGATAAAGGTTAGTAGCCTCTGCTGAGATAAGTGCATGCAGATTGACTAGGAAGCAGACTGAGTTCAGCCTTGGGTCTGCCTGTCTCTTTAAAGAGTCAGGGCCAAACCATTGGGCAAGCTGGGAAAGATGACCCGATTTGAAATTCTATCTGGGTAGAGCCTTGGTTTCTTCTCTGTTTCTGTGCTCTGACTTCCTTGCTTACAGCTGGCCGGGACACCTACTCTGGAAGCTCAGGGGGTGCATGACTAAGGTGGACAGATGAGCAGCTGCTACTCATTAAAGTAGGTGGGGTGGTTGGGAGGCAGACAAGTCACATAAAAGTAACAAATGGAAATCCCTAAACTCCACTGCTCAAATGATATCATGCGTCCAAGTCATTGCCACGATGGGGGAGCATGGGGGCATATCCTTTTCCAGCACTCCAGGCCTTTTCCTTTTAGAAATTTTATTTTAATTTTTGTTTTTAGTTGTAGATGGACACAATAACTCTATTTTATTTGTTTCTTTTATTTAGTACTGAGGATCAAACCCAGTGTCTCACACATGCTAGGCAACTGCTTTACCACTAAGCTACAACCCCAGCCCCACCACTGATTTTTTTTTTTTTAATCCCTCTTTACTTCAGAAAGAAGGAAATGTGGTACACATTTACTGGTCAGTTGATTTTAATTAAATTAAAAACTGGCTTCCTTCGACATGCCATACATTTTCACACCACTAGCAATGCTGTTTTCTCTCTGCCTACCTTAACTCCTGCACCTCAAATCAAACACTGGCTAGTAAGTCTACTCTCCCAGTGCCACCCTTCCTTCTGAGCTGCCACTCTTTAAACTTAACACAGGCAGTCACTGTACTCCACACCCTGAATTGCCATTGTTTTTTGAGGCCTCTTTCCCTTAATAGAGTGAAACGTGACTCAAGGTAGTCACTCAATAAATATTTGTTGAGCTGAAAACTTCTACTCAGCATCTTTGACATTTCTTCTCAATGTTAGATTATAGCAGTATAGTAAAGTCTGTGTGGATTGAGCACTTGGATAGTGCAGGGAGGTCATTGAGCACCACCATATGTACTTCAGGGGCTTTAAAAAATGATACTACCAACCCAGTAGCCAGGACAAAGAATCAAGAGTCATTTGGAAGACAGTCACATTTCTTAGTTTTATGTTTACATATTCCAGATTTATTTCTTGGAAGCCCATAGTAAATCCCCAAATTCACTTAGAAGTTCTCAAAAGTCATCAGACTTATAGGAAGTGTGGGCTGGGAGACGTGTATCTACTCCTGCATGTCCACTTACTGTGCAAACCTTTTGGGACACAGTATTTAGTTTGATAGTCTTGGGTTCAAATCCTAGCTCTGCCTCTTAATTCCCTGAGGATATGTATTACCTCCCTGAGCCTCATTTTTTTTTTCAGATATAGAAGGAAGATTGTTTTGTGACTGAATAATAAATATATAAAATGTCTAATGTAGGTTTGGCACTTAATGGGTGTTTAATTGGTAAACACCCATTAACCACCTGACCCTGCTGCTCTGTGGTCAGTAAATAGGCAAATAGGTATATATTTATAATTTGAAAATGCTGGGGTGAGTGGAATGGTGATCTGGGCAATTTATTACCATTTTTTAACTATTACTAGATCCAGATACAGACATGAGAGAGTCAACTTAGAATTGAAAAAGTTGCTTTACAGAGCTATTTTTGCTGAATGCATGTCAAACATCTAATCATATCTAAGTGTGACTTAATAAAAACTTTCAAGGGGTTTTCCAGCTTTCACTGCTAGGACTTTTTCAGATAATACACCCACCCTTTTCTCCTTTGATATGTCCTCCACCTCTACCGCTAAGCTACAACCCCAGCCTCACCACTGATTTTTTTTTATCCCTCTCCACAGGGAGCTAGGGACAGTGTTCTGCTTGGCTTTGAGGTAAATTCCATGCTCACTTTTCCTTCATTCCTCCTTGCCTGCCTGTCTTGTCCCAGGTCTTATCTTGTCCTTTGAGAGGTATGCTAAGTGCTCTGCCAGCCTGCCTGAATGCCTGGCCTGTTTTTTCTCACTGCCAGTACCTCTTAGATTCCAATTCCAAACATGGTATCCCTCCGGGGTCACCCTTTCTTCCGGTGCCAAGAGACAACACATTCCAAATGGAACACAAGTGTGCCTCCCATGCTGGGCTCTCCTCATTCTGCTTGGGAACAGCAGAGAGCAGGATGTGGCCACTTCATCCCTCACTGAAGTTTTCAGTCTCATGGTCCTTTCTCTTGGGACAACTTAGGCTTTGGGCTAAGAACCAAATATGAAGACTGTCCTCAGAAACTTGAAGCCAAGGAAGCTTGCCAGAGCTCTACAGAAAGAGCCAGAGCCTTGCTGAGGGAGAAAAAGAAAGAGAAAAGAAAGTTCTAAAATTCTCCATGAAGTATACTATGTTCTGGCATTCATTCTCTGCGCCACTGGAAGCGTTCCTCCCAGCAAAGGTAGAGTAGGTGGTGAGAAGCTGGGGGTGAAAAGATACCTGGGAGGACAGATTAATTCATTTCCTGAGTTTCCTGTGTGGGACAATATCAGAGTCCAGCAAGTCTTTGTGACACCTCAAAGATGAGCGCCAACAGCAGCACGGTGGGACAGCTCCTCTGGCGAGGGCCAGTGTGCATTAGCTGGAAACAGGATCCGGAAGGGGCTATCTACCACCTAGCCAACTGCTTCTTGCTCCTGGGATTCATGGGAGGCAGTGGGGTATATGGATGCTTCTACCTTTTTGGCTTCCTGGGTACTGGTTACCTGTGTTGTGTGCTGTGGGGCTGGCTTGATGCCTGTGGGCTAGACATTGTCCTTTGGAACATCCTACTGGCAGTGGCCTGCCTGCTCCAGCTGGCACACCTGGTGTACCGCCTGCGCATAAACACCCTGCCTGAGGAGTTTGACCTCCTCTACAAGACGCTGTGCCTGCCCCTGCAGGTGCCCCTGCAGACCTACAAGGAGATTGTTCACTGCTGCCAAGAGCAGGTCTTCACTCTGGCCACAGACCAGACCTATGCTGTAGAGGGTGAGACACCCATCAACCGCCTGTCCCTGTTGCTCTCTGGCCGGTAAGCTATTCTGTCATTGTCATTGCCCAGAACTTCTTTCCCCAGCCCACACTTCTCATTTCCCTAGTGTCCCTTTCCATTTCATGTTCCCTTTCATTGAGGGAAGGATGTGGCAAGTAAAATAAACCAAAATAGATTTTTCTAGGAGTGAGTTTGCTTCCTTTTTTTAAAACATGTTCCAAGAGGAAACTAGATCATGAGGCATCTTCTTGGTTGGAAAGAAAGATTAATTTTTCCTTCTGTATACATTCGATATTTGCTAAGCATTAACTAGGCATAGGGAACAAGGCCAGAAATGGAGGGGGTTCCTGTAACCCCTATTCTCTGCCAGAGCATCAAGGGAACAGCCCCACTTGTGTTTGGAATATTCTATACCAACTCTAACTAGTCTGTGTACAGCCAGGTAAGGAGCAAGAATACCCTTTGTCCACTCTTCAATATCCTGTTGTTCAACTGAGATTCTTGCAGACCAAGAAGTCAAGTACTGTAAATCTGAGCACCTTAGGCTGACAAAATATTAGTGATGCCCACGTATGTGTCATCAGGGATTTGGTGGAGACATCTGCTCCTTTGAAGAAGACTGACAATGGACATTGGCAGCAATGTTCTCAGTCAGGATTGGTGTGTACCCAATCAACCTGCTGTGAAACTGGGCCATTGATATTTTAATTTTTTTCTCTAATTAATATCTAATGAGAAAATACCATGGGACTCTGTGCTTCACACTTTGTAGGCAATTGTGGACTTCTTGAAATATTGCACTAGTGGTGCTTGCACACTTCTCACACCAATAATGTGGTAGAAAAGTTAAGGAGACAGATAATCAGAAGGCTCTGAATCTAAGAAAGAAAGAAACAAAATTTAAAAAAAGAAACAAAGTAATAACACAGTTTTTTCCAACAACACAGTGGGGAAAAAATCTTGATGATGATAGCATGACTACTACTATTATAGTAATAATAAACTTTATGTATTAATTTGCAGAATCCAAGGTGTTATGTATATAGGTTTTGGTCTCAGAGGTCCTGAATTGAGTGAATTATAAGGGGAGAGATTTTGTGACATTTTATTTCATTTATGAGTGAATTGAAAGTGTAAGCAAATGTAGTTTTTTAAATGAACAAATACACATCAGGACTACTGCCAAAATATTTACTACTTATAGTTTCATGCTTAAGATAAAACCAGTTCAGGGAACTTACTCATTCATGAGATCCATGATGCTCTTTTTGTGGCTCCTCTGTTCAGTGGAGGGAATTGAGACCAGTAGAAGTCAACCCACCCCCACGTACAGTGCTCTTGCTGGAAGCACATTACTGTTATGGAATGGTTCAGGTATCTTATATATGACAGATTTCCTATGAACTTATATGAAACCATGTCTCTGTGAAGGGGAGAGAAGGGCTTGTCCTTGTGTAGCTTTTCCTAGAATACTTAATATCAACAGCCTAAATTAGAAATCAGACAATTTGTTTTTTTTCTTTTCACAGTTTGGATTAAGGATGTTATTGTTGTTACTCTTGTTTGGTTATCTTTCAAAGTCATCCTCTCCCAATTTGGCTAAGCTGAACAAGGGGGAAGCTTCTTGTCTGTGAGTGAGCTCTAGTTTTAAGGAAGAATCACTGTACCCTGGGCTGTTTATAGTGTGGAACCAAACACTTGAAGGTAGCAGAAAAGAACTCTGTGCCAGGAAGTGGGGGCCTCTTGTGTAGACTTCCCTGTCTTACATGCAGACATGGAGCCCTTTGCTCAAATCTCAGAAGTCTTTTTGTATTATTTTATTAAGGGCAGTTAGTCCCTTTCAAGATTTAGAGAACAAAGTGACTTCCTCAAAACCTATCACCCTGTTAAGCCATACTTACTGTTGGAGAGTTTCTCTTATATAAAATTCAAAGCACAAACTCCTACATGTTTAGATCCATGAACAGGTTAACTACCTATCTAAGCTATTCACATAGATGGAAATGACTGATGTGTCATCCAGGAGATCAAAGAGTAAGAAGAGACCAACAATAAAGGACACAGTATACCTGTTTAAATGGCTCCAGTGAGCCTTGCCAGACTCATTTGATATTACTCACTCTCTGAGATCTTGTCACTCTTTGGTGGCTTTCCTGGGGAATCTTAGGAGATGAGGGATGCCACAGCAGCTGTGTTCTCTCCTGGTATCTTCCTTTCTTAGAGAAGCTTTCTTTCTTTCTTTCTTTTTTTAAGATTTTGATCACCTTTTTTGGAACACAAATGAGTTTACTGGTTTGTTCATTGTTCCTTTTTTCTTTCTTTCCCTCCTGATTTTGTTCCTTCCTTCCATCCTTCCTTCCTCTTTTCCACAAATATGTATTAAAAGTAATAGGGACTAGGTCTCTAGTGCTAAATGTGAAAAACATTGCCTTTGTATTATGGAGTTTACAGTCTATCAAGACAGCTGATAGTCAATGTGTGCCAGAGTGGGTAACAATGGATATAGCATTTCTTTGGAGAAATGCAGAGTGCAATGAGAGCATGTAACTAAAACTACTGGATTTCACTTTTCTGGGGAGGTCAGACAAGACCCCTTCCTGTAATAGGGGGTGTTCAAGCTGAGATTGGAGGAAAAGAGGTCTAACTGGGGACAGCATATGTAAAGACCCTGAGGTAGGAGAACAGGACACTTTTTCTCTTGTTTTCTTTCATTACTCAGGGAGGCTCTGCCAGGCAGTCTCTCTATATATTTCCTGGTCTTGTAGGAATGGGTTTCTGCCTTTCGGAAGTTATGGGCTGACTCCATCATTAGCTTGATTTCAGACCTACATTCCCTCGGTCTTCCTCCTTTAGGTGGTCAGGTAAGAGGCAATAGCTTATTAATTGCGTGTGTGTGTGTGTGTGTGTGTGTGTGTGTGTGTGTGTATCATTAAAAGCAAGACTCAGGAGTGCTTATATCAGACCAGAAGTTAGCCCCTTGGCTATACCTAGTGAGAAAGGATGTATGGAGGTGTAGTCTTTAGTGGTACAGCCATGTATCCAGTTAAAACTCTAGCACTATGGAGGAAGAGAAAAGCAGATATTGGAGAACACACTGCTAGACTGGATTTCCCAGATCTCTGTCTCTCCCCATCCTTATCTACTTATTAGTATCCTATTTATCTTTTAAACTCAGCCCAAGCCTCCCTCCTCCTCCTCCTCCTCCTCCTCTTCTTCTTGCTTTTGTTTTTGTTTGAATCATATACACTCATATGAACAATTCAAGCAAGAGAGGAAAGTACAAAGGAGGAAGTTGTTCAAACCATTTAATATTCCAATAAGAAAATGACCAGTATTATATCAGGTTAATGTTATTCCAGGTATCTCTAATGATGTGAACAAAGAGGACAGTAAGCTTCCCTCTGACTTCCCCCTACCTTTATGCCCTCTCTGCCTCTTAAAACCTCTCAGAGGTAAAGTGGTACCAAAGTCAGACCCAAATCCTCCCATCAGCTCCCTCTTTACCTCGTTGGAAACTTGGCTGGTCCCATAGCTTCAAATGATACCTGGATGCCAATGCCTCCCAAATTTACATATCCAGTCTTGTTGCTGAATAAATTGGTCAGCTAGATTACAGGGAATTTAACCTTAGTAGAATTTTTTTCTTAAATTGATGCATTATAATTATATACAATAGTGGGATTCATTATGCCATTCATACATGCATAAAACAATCTGATCAATTCCATTCTCCCATATTATTCCTGTCCCTCCCCTCTTCTTTCCCCAAGATTCTGTTGCTCTAATCTACTGTTCCCCATTCGATGATGATGATGATGATATTTTTAAGTTACTGCACTACAATTATTTATAAGCATGGGATTCATTATATTATATTTTATACATGGACATAGCATAATTTGGTGGACTTCATTCCCCAGTGCTTCCCATGCCCTCTCTTCCTAACTCCTTCTCAATCCCCTTCCTCTATTGATTTCCCTTCTATTTTTGTGAGATCCTTCTTTTTATCAGTCCCCCCTTTTACTCTCTCTCTAGCTACCACATATGAGAAAGAAATGTCATCATCTTTGAGAAATCTTCCACTCCCTCCCCACAAAAAAACTCTCTCCCTTCTCAGTGCTCCTATTCCACAATAGTGCTTATCACATAGAATTGCAACTAGTTATTTATGTGTCTATGACTTCCACTAAACTGTGCAACCCTCAAAGGCAAGAGCCAGATTGTATATCTCTGTATCCCTGACCTCCAGGAATATTTGTTTAAACAGTAAAGATCCAGAAATAATGGAGGAATATCTCCCTCTAAATGGACATGTGTGCCTTGGAGATCCTCTCCTCCTCCTCCTCCTCCTCCTCCTCCTCCTCTTCCTCCTCCTCCTCTTACTCCTCTTACTCCTCTTCCTCTTCCTCTTCCTCCTCCTCCTCCTCCTCCTCCTCCTTCTTCTTCCTAACAGACATATCTTCTCACTTAGTACAAATCACTTAGAAGAGACTTAATCTTTTTCCAGATGTCATATCACAGCTGAAATATGCTTACTTTCCCCAAGCATAGTCAGAGATAGGCCACTGTTCTAACAAATCCTCCCAAAATGCAGTCCCCATTCTCTGCATGGCCACAAGGATACATGGACAGCAAGCAGCATTAGTGGTGTTTCTAATCCTGAGCTGTGAAGATAAACCTGTGCTTATGGGCAAGTCAAGAGAAGTTGTTTAACATGTTGGTAAAGTAGAATAAGATTATTCATAAAATTAAAACATGTTAATTAGTTGTAACCATAGAAACCAACTCCAGCTAGCTGAAGGGGGAAAAGGTCTTTTAAGAAGTACAAGAATTTCTCACCAAACAAGGAAAGGCATGCACCTGAGTCTCTGCTAGGAATAGAAACAAGAACTTATTCTATTGGGCCTTTTGTTTGATTTTATATTTTTCTTCTCTGTGGCTAATTGGAATACATGCTTTTTCAAAGTCTGAGCTACATGATTTTAAAAAGTAAGGTTTTGGTTTCTTAACAGGGAAACTTAAGTTGTGAATGTGATAGTTTTCCCCATCCAAGACATGAGTCACATTTACTTAATTCCAGTTTCAAATTCTCATGGAAGGAGTTTAACTCAGGTTAAGTTTATACCCCAGGATCATCCATTGAGCAGGGTGCATGGGATCTTTTGTCCAAAGACAGAAACTGTTACTGCCACATTATGGCTAGTGAGGACAGAGATGAGGCAATGCTAAGAGTGTCCACCATCACCTGCCAAAAGCTCTGGGAAAATGGTGTCATGGTAAAAATACAGAATGTCAGTTCTTGTTAGCTTGATAGCTGAGGAGTAAACCACTAAGCCTGAGTATGAGTTTCCTTAACCATAAAACACAAAGGAATAATCTATCTTGAGTTATTGTGATGATTAAATAAGAGAACACTTGTGAAGTATCTAGTGGACTTACCACTTCCTTCAAAGTCTGAAAAGTGGTTATAATGCAAGCATGTGATGTATAAAGCATGGCTCCTCATATAGTCTACTGGGAAGGAAAAAGGAGAAGTTACCCCAGGCTGAACCTCTAGAGCAGCGCTGACCAGAAAACTTTCTGTGATGAGAGAAACATTCTATATCCCTGTTGTACAATATGGTAACCACAGGCCACATGTGGCTATGGAGCAACTGAAATGTGATTAGTGTAACTGAATAACTGGATTTTTAGTTAGTTAGTTTGTTTGTTTATATTTGCAGTGCTAGAGATTTAACCCAAGGCCTTACACATGCTAGGCAAGCACTCTATCACTGAATTACATCCTCAGCCCTAATTTTATTAATTTTAGTGACTATAACTGTAAACTTAAATAGTCACATGTGGCTAGTGGACAGCAGAGCTCTAGAACAGTAGTTTCTATCCTAACTACACAATAGAATCACGGGGAAGTTTTTTTTTCCATATTTTTATTGGTGCATTATAATTATACATAACAGTGGGATTTGCTGTTACATATTTCATATATGTACCCAATAGAAAAATATAATTTGGTCAATATTGTACTAGGGAGATTTTTAAACTAATAATTTCTAGATCCCACCTACAAAGATTCTTGTTAATTGCTCTGGAATAGGGTCTAAGTCCAGGTGTTTTTTAAAGCTCCCCTGTGGCTTCTACTCTGAAGCCTGGAATTGAGAACCATGGGTAAGCAGGAGGGCTCAGGAAGTCTCCCGGAGATTTCTAAACAGCTTCTACACATTAATCAGGTCTCTCCTGCTTTGGGTTTTACTATATTTTGGGCAAGGTGATTTGTGGGAGATTTGTGTTAATTGGCAACACACAACGACAGCAAAGGGGGTTTCAACAACTATTTCCCTTTCCCAAGCACTCTCTTCTCTCCCTTTGTCAGGGTTCGTGTGAGCCAGGATGGGCAGTTTCTTCACTACGTCTTTCCATACCAGTTCATGGACTCTCCAGAGTGGGAATCCCTGCGACCCTCTGAGGAGGGAGTCTTCCAGGTAATAGGGAGCCCCATAGCAGCACTGCCTCACCTGTTCTTCTGTAATCTGGCAATGTCCACACCCCTCTCTCCTCCCAAATCTGCCTTTGGATCACTGCTAATATGTTGCTAGGGTGAGAGCATCACCACCTCCTCCTCTGTGGAAACAGCCCCTGAGTGTCTGACTTGGGAATAGATGGGAGATCCTGGTCCCTGAAAGGTCGCTATAATATCACTTCTTTGCCTAAAACTCTTCCAGAAGACTCTAGTGCCCACAAGATAAAACTCCACACTCCTCAGAGGTTAACTTTAAATTTTTAGTGCCCTCTGGTCCAGCCCTCTTTTCCTTATACATTTTATACACATAGCCATGTTGAAGTGCAGCTGCTTCTCTCAACACACCACATGGTTAGGCAACTCCTTGCCTTGGTCTCTCCTTTCCCTTCTATCTGAAATACATTTCCCCTTCTAGATGAGAGGCCATGACATCTCACTTCCTGTGTTAGTTAGCATTTTGTCACTGTAACAAATATCTAAAAAAAAAAAAACAACTTAAAGGAGTAAAGACTTATTTTGGCTCATGTTTTCAGACCATTGTCAACTGGCTCCATTGCTTTGGGCCTGAGTAAGGCAGAACATTGTGACAGAGGGATGTGACAGAAGAAAGCTATTCCACTCATGATATATGGGAAGTGGGCAGAGAGGTGGAGAAGATACAGTCCCCAAGGGCCTCCCCCAAGGATCCATTCCCCTCAACTAGGTCTCTCCTACAGTTTCCATCATTTCCCAGTAATGCACCCAAATCATGACTCTTTCAGTGGACTAATTGATTGATAATATCAGAGTTCTCCTAATCCAATCACCTCCCAAAAGTCCTCCTCTGAAACTTGCTGCATTGAGGACCAAGTCCTCAATAGATGAGCCTTTGGAGGGCATTTCAAATCCTCTGTGAGCCTGCTCAGATCAGCCTCTCAGACTTCCACCCCACAGTGCACCGTTCCTGCCTGCCCACCTGTTTTCTTCCTTTTGTGAATGCTAACTGGTGCACAGTTGCTCTCTCTTCTAACCAACTGGGTTCCTTTCTGTCTTTTACATAATGATCTCTTTGAAGTAAAAATCTGGGCTTCTTTCTCTATCTCCAAACTCTAAAGCACAGTCCCTAGAGCATAGTAGGTGTTCACTGAAGGTTTGATAAGTGGCTTGCCAGTGGGCTGTTGGTATCTCAGAGGATTCTATGGGACATTCACTTGCATACGAATGTAAGTGGGGAACCTAGCTGCTCAGCTTCTACTCTCTTCTCTGCCAATGCTTCAGATGGTGGTTACTTTGTAGTTCTTGCTTACTGAATGGCTAGTATGTACAGGCACTTCATACTATATTACCCCATTGACTCATACAACTCTTGGGGTTATATATTATTATTACCCCATTTAACAGATGAGGAAACTAAGGTACCAAAACATCATGAAATTCAGCTAAAAAGTGGCAAAGCCAAGTTGCCTGAATCTACTATTTATGTTCTTTTTTAAAAATGGAAGGACCACCGGAAGAGTGAAGTTTAAACACCTACACTCACCATCCTTAGGGATTCCTTATCCAGATAGTTTGCAGATACTGGGTTCTGTGTGTTTCCTACCACTTCTATCAGGGAGTCCTCCAAGCCAGCATATGAGCCAACCCCAGAACAGACACATGCCAGGCAGTACCATTTGGCTTGGCTGGTTTCCGGCCCCACCCGGACACTTGTCTCTGTGATGATGGAGCTTGAGAAGTAGTCTTGATCCCACTGACAGGGCTACCAACCACAGACCCCCTCCAATTATATTTCCACCCCTACCCCCAAACACATTCCCGCCCTCAATAGCTATCCCAGCCATCTCCTTTGGGAACTCCCTCAGGCTGGAAGAATGTCCAGGAGTCTGAGACAGCTGGACCAGGGCTCTGACACTGACCCAGAGGAACAGGTGGTGGGTAGCCAGGTGCCCTCCCCTAAGCTATGCTTGAAAGGAAGGGCTATAACCCCAGATGGCCTCTCAGCCTGGAATGTAAGTAGGGTCATATTCCTCCAGTTTATATTTTTAGTGTCTGCCTCGTTTGGGAGCAGTGAGATACACACATTTGCTATTGGCTGTGTAAAGTCCCATTTCCTCTTTGCAAATGTCAAATGTTGTCCCAAGTTATAGTTCACTCTGTCCTTACCTTTTGCAATTATTTAGACTTTGTTGACTGAGAGAGTAGTCCAAAGTGACAGTCTAAATCATAATTCACCTCATGTTTAACACAAATCAATCAACAGTCCATCATACATCTCAATAATTCAGTTTCATCAGAACCATTGCCTGTTTACTGCTGTGACACTCTCGTTAGTCATAAAAACACACATAAACACTGTATGATCTCACTTACATGAGAATCTAAAAAAGTCAAATTTGCAAGAGGTAGAGTAGAATGCTGTTACCAGAGGCCTGGGAAGGGGGATGAATAGAGAAAGGGGAGACATTGGTCAACAGATACAAAGTTTCAGTTAGATAAGAGGAAAAAATTATGGTGTTCTGCCAGGCACAGTGGTTCAGGAAGCTGAGGCAGGAGGATCAGGAGTTCAAAGCCAACCTCAGAAAAAGTGAGGCACTAAGCAACTCAATGAGACTCAGTTTCTAAACAAAATACAAAATAGGGCTGGGAATGTTGCTCAGTGGTTAAGTGCCCCTGGGTCCAATCCCCTGTACAAAAATAAATAAATAAATAAATTATGGTGTTCTGTTGCACAGTATACTGACTATAGTTAATATATATTTCAAAACACTAAAAGAGGATTTTAAGTGTTCTCACCATAAACATTTGCAGCAATGGGTATGCTAATTAGCCTATTTTGATTATTCCACAACATATACATATATCAAAACATCACACTGTATCCCATAAATAGATAACATAATAATTTTAAAAATAACAGCACAGGAGGCATCACACAGAAATCATCATCATTCCTCCAATTTGCATCCTGTTTTACTGAACCTAAATTTTGTTTACATTCTTATTCAGTCCCTTCAACCAGCATCTGAGGTGAGTATTAAAGAAAAAGCTAGATAGTTGTCAAACTTCATTATATACATGCCTATATATGTGAGAAGCAATCAAGAAGCAGATTTCCAAAGCACCTTTGGGAAAGGATTTTACACAGGACATGAAAAAGTGCATTAGGTTGTTTTACAACATATAAGACTCATGGTCTTCACTTGATTCATTCATTCACTTCAGTGATATTTACTGAGTACTTATAATTTGCCAGAAACAGTTAAAGGTATTTGGAATACATTAGTAAACAGAAGAGATGAAGGTCTCTGTCCTTATGTATTCTACATTCTAGTGAGAGAGACAAAAATAAGCCACAGACACAATGAGTAAGGAAATTATGTAACATGTTAGAGTAGGGTAAAGGAGAGATGGTTGTAGTTTTAAATAGAGTGGTCACAGAAGTCCTTGTTAAGCTGGTAAAATTTGAGCAAAGACCTGAGAGAGGTGACATTGTGAGCTCTGTGGGTGTCTGGGGAAGAGCATACCAGACAAAAGAAAGAGCCAGTACCAAGTCCTAAGATGGGACTAGTGCATTCAAGGTACAGAAAGAAGGCCAGAGCACCTGGAACAGAGGTGGGGGAAAGAGCCACAACCCCAGCCCCCTACATTGTCTTTAAAGCAAATAATCTTCAGCATTTTTCTCTCTCTTCAATGCATTAGGAAGCCCCTCATCCCCCACTTCTCTATATATCTCTCTCAACTCAGAACCTTTTGTAGCCATTACAAGTATCAATCATGGAGCCATAGACTATGAGAGCTGAGGAAACAGGATATTCTGACTGAGAATCCAGAAGGTGATGAGTGAGTGAATGAATGGCTGACCCCAGGGCTCGTGATGCAGGACACTCTTCATTTCACTGCACACAAGTACAAGTCATTCAAATCCTGGCCCTCCTCCAGTCAAGACCATCAAGGGATACTGCAATGAAAGTATAGCCATTTATCAAGTAGCCATTGCTTCTTTGTGCTTAACATGGATACCTTTTCTGGTTTAAACCTTCCCTTTCTTCTGTTGAACCCCCTCAGGTCACTTTGACTGCTGAGACTGAATGTAGCTACATTTCCTGGCCCCGGAAAAGCCTCCATCTTCTTCTAACCAAGGAGCGGTACATCTCTCACCTCTTCTCGGCCCTGCTGGGCTATGACATTTCAGAGAAGCTCTACACTCTCAATGATAAGCTCTTTGCTAAATTTGGGCTGCGCTTTGACATCCGCCTCCCCAGCCTCTACCATGTCCTAGGTCCCTCTACCCCAGATGGAGGGCCAGAGTCCGAGAAGGATGATGAGGAAGTCTGCGAGCCATCCTTGTCCCCTGTTCAGGCCACGCCCACCTCTGTCCAGCATGTGTCTCCTTGTTCTCCCCCTCCAGCTGCTACCAACCTACCTGCACCTCTTTCCCGGGCCAGGATGTCCAGGCCTGACAGCGGCATCCTGGGTGAGGACTCCACCAGTCTGGTGCTGGAGGATTTTGAGGAGGTGTCAGGATCAGAATCGTTTATGGATTATAGGAGTGATGGGGAGTACATGAGGTGAGGGCGGAACTAACATGGGCACTGTCACCGTCTCAGGACCCCACGTAAGTACACAGAAGGTGGCTGCCACCTATCCCTGCCAGCAGCTGGCCTTAACTCAGCTTCTAAGGACAAAAACACCAGCTTATGAAATGTCATCTCTCAGAGTACTCATAGAAAGTGGCATTAACCCATGTTGCAGACAGCAACTCACTCTGGGTGCATGTAAGGCATGAAGGGATTTTTAAAACTCATTCCTTGTAAACTATGATTGCATCTTGGAAAAAGGCTGGTTGACATTTTGAGCAGCCAGGTAGGTTGCTGAATTCTCTTGTAAGGTTGTGCTGGGGCCATAGGAAATTTATTTGTGGCATGTATTTTAAAGGAAAAAATTGCTGGCATGATTTTACTTCCTATTGATTGTTGTCCTGGAATGGAGTTAGTTCTGGAAACTTGTTGTTACTCAGGCTGGACTAGGCAGAAATCTCTGTTAAAATCACACTTACCCCAGAATCTGCTCAACTATTTGAAAGAGACATGTGTTCCTAGGCTAATAGTTCTGGGAAGAATATGTCTCCAAATTGCTTTCTTCCTTAATGGAGGGCATGTTGACCCCTTGGGCAGAGGACTGAGTGCTGCTCTGATTAAAGTTACTATGATAGTGGTAGAGCACTTGCCTAGCATGTGTGAGGCACTGGGTTTGATTCTCAGCTTTGCATATATATAAGTAAATAAAATAAAGGTCCATCAATAACTAATAAAAATATTTTTTAAAAAGTTACTCTGATAGGTCAGGTTTAGGGTAGCTTGGCTTTCCCCAGCAACCCACACAAAGGGGAGGTAGGCTGGGTTTGAATCTGGGAGGTGAAGAGTTCTCTCACGGACGCATGTACAAGAAAGAACATACTCACTAGTTCTGGGAAATTGCTTTCATGTTCCCCCTGGCTGTTCTCACAATACTGTGACATTTTCCTCTGGGACTCTACCAGACCATGGTGGAGGTCTGGCTTTTCCTGAGGAAAATCCCACCATCCTCAATTTGTAAGGCATTTCTAAGTGAAGGGGGTGCTAAGAATACGAGCATTCTTTGGGAAGCACCAGACAAATCTCTTATGCAAACAGCCCGATGCAGAAGGCCTCCAGGGTGCACAAGTGAACAAGTGAATGTTTGTATATTTTGAAAACAAAGTTATATGAATGATAAGAGAGGTGAATGGTAAGGGAGAGATACATGGTTTCAGAGGGACTTTATCATCTTCTGCGGTACCAGTGCCCTCAAAACCATAGTTGAGCAGATTCTGGGGTAAGTCGAAGGATCTTTCTAGGACCTATGGTCACATTGTTGACTTCCCTCAATGCACTGTCCCCTCTCACAGGCCTTCCTCACCTCTGGTGTTGGGATTCACCTCACTCTCAGCCATTCCTTCCAGTTGTCCTACGTGTCTAAAGTGTTCCATTTTATGTCCTACTCTGTCCAATGTGCCTACCCACCTGCACACTCTCTTATCCTGTTTTCTCATGTTGTTCTTCCCTGTTTTCTCTTCTTTTCATGACCCTATTTATTTTATTCCTTCTTGCCTCTCTTTGATTTCTGACTTCTGCTCAGTTTGCTGCTTTTTTTTTTTTTTTGGTACCAGGGATTGAACCCAGGGCGTGCTTAACCACAGAGCCACATTTCCAGCCCTTTTTTGTTTTGTTTTGTTTTGTTTGTGTAGTGCTGGGAATTGAACCCAGGACCTTGTGCCAGCCCTTTTAATTTTTTTTTTTTTTTTTTGAGACAGGGTCTTGCTAACTTGCTTAGGACCTTGCCAAATTGCTAAGAAACTGGCTTGAAACTTGTGATCCTTCTGCCTAAGCCTCCCAAGGTTCTGGGATTACAGAGTTTGCTCTTAAATGTCCCTTTTCTTCTCCTCAGTTCAATTTCTCCCTCTCTTTTTGTCCTCTGTCATCTCCCCTTTTATTGTATGTATGTATGTGTATATATATATATATATATATATATATATATATATATATATATATATATATCCTGTTACCTTCATTTCCTTTTGTCTACTTTCAGCCTTGTTCTACTCTATTCTTCCTCCCAAACCACCTTGTGGTTCCATTTTATTAATTTTAAATTCTAAGTCTTCCAAAATCAATACCCTTTTCTCTGAATAAAGAAAACCATTAAAGTAAAAGTGTCTAAATTACCAACTTTTAGGAATGTTTTCCAAACATCAGGAAGAAGCAGCATGGTAAAAAAGAAAGAGACCAGAACTGGGTACTCAAAGTCCGGGCTTCTATATCTGGCTCTGCTAAGTAATGTGACTTTTTGCAAACCATACAACCTCATCGAACCTCGCTTTCTTCTTTGAATGGTTGAACCAGCTGTCCCTAAGAGCCTTCTTCAAATAATGTGAAAAATCAAAGGATAAGCTTTTCAGAGGAGGTAAAGAGAATCATTCTGTCCACTGAGCAATGAACGCAAGCCCCAAGACATCTGCGTGTCTCAGCAAGGACTCTGCTATATTTCACTACCATTTCTCTATTCACTTGTGACTGTTCACCCTGGGCAGGGTTTCCTTCTTGGCCAGAGTTCCCTCTATTCTGTACTTGTAATGAATCATCACCTGCCATGTTATTGCATTCTATATGAAAGGGGGGTCACTATTCAATCTCCACATCCTCTACCCTTAATACTATTATGAAATACCTCTTTTTCAAATTCAGACATTTCTCAAACTTAAGATGAGAAAACAGCTCATGAAACTCATTTTCTAAGTACTGGAATTTGCAACATAAGGCGAGTAGGTGGTTTATGTTTGTTTTAGTAATAGAGAGAGAGGGGAAAAATACATTGTTTACTTTTTAAATCAGATAGTTTTTAGAAAAAATTGAAACATGATCAAATTGGCCAACTCTCAGATGGGCTTTCAGCTAAGTCTGTGATAGCAGGATAATTTAACTTGAGATCTTTTTCTGAAATTGTGTTTTGGGATGTTTGGCTTAATTGATTTGCCATCAGACTCCTTATAGGGTTATTACTTTAATGAATAAGCATATTCCCCATGATTGGTCACAATTTGCTACCATCTATTTCCTTGCCCTTTAATTGCCAAAATTTTAAGCTTTGTGCTATTCCTTCCACCACAGCACTTACGTAAGAGGCTGAATTCTGTACCGTTAGGAATGACACAACTGCCTCACATAGACATCAGGGCTTGTCTCTTACACCAATTCAACTTAGGAACAACTAAAAATAGAGCTTCCATTGGAATTCTTTTGACAGGAAATTATTTAGTCTGGTGGTGCCCAAAAGTGAACTGAAAAGGGTGCTGCTTCTCTTAACAGGAGAAGTGCTGCGGATCATATTTTCATGCAGGAACCTCCTGGCAGATTCTGAGTTATCCCTGATTTCACTAGGATTTTTCTTATGCATTCTGTGGACACTGTCTAAAGTGTTCCATTTTATGTCTTATGGAAATGCTCAATGAATGAGGGGCCATGTTGAGCTGCATCTCTGAGGTGGTCAGTTAAGTTAGACAATGAATCCATTATCACAGACTAAATTGGATGTTGTCTGCAATCTGGCCAATTTTGATTGTTTCCATGTTGTTCTGAAGACTCTGGTTTGGATGATAAAGACAACATATTGTAAGCTGGGTGCAGTGGTGGACACCTGTAATCCTAATAACTCAGGAAGTGATGGAGGAGAATCACCAGTTCAAGGCCAGCCTCAGCAACTTAGTGAAACCCTGTTTCAACATAAAAAAATCAAAAGAGCTGGTGATGTAGCTCAGTGGCAGAGTGTTTGCCTAGCAAGGCCCTGGGTTCAATCCCCAGTATCACAAAGAAAAAGATATTTTTTAAGAAACTATATACCATTTTCTTTCTCTATTATTTATATAAGCACATTATAAACAGATTATAATATGGAGGTTAATTGTGGTTCAAGGAAGGAGCCCAGGACCAAGAAGTAGTACCAAGGCTAAAGAACCAACTCATCATTTACAATCTACCATATATTTCAAGCACTATTCTAAGCACATAAGCAACAGTTTAAAGTGTTAAAGATATTTAATCTGCAAGAAAAGGGAAAGTATGATATCTTCAAAATTTAAAAAGAACAGCAATTAGAATTTACTCAACTTGGTGTTGTTCTTAAGGGCAGAAATTTGAATTAAAGTCTAAAAGTCCTAAGGAGAAAGATTTTGGCTTAATATCCATAATGAATTTTTTGTATGATAGTGAGTTACTCATCATTAGGAGAGTTCAAGCAGGGGCCAGAAGAGACTTTGTAAGGTGATTCAGGCTCTGGGAAAAGGATGCCTTAGATTATCACTGGTAAAATAACTTCTAACCCTGCCACGCAATGATTCTGTGATTCTAAGATCTGACTCTAGTCCTGCTGTTAAGTACCATCAGGAGGAGTTTCCTAATCTGCTCTGTCTACCTTACCAGGTTGCTGTGAGGATCAGTGAGATAAAGTGTCTATACTTTAAAATTCCATATGTGATATCTCCAGTGCATAATCTATAGAACTCTCCTTCCTATTTAACCCAGCTGAATGAGTTAACAACCAAAACCTATATTGAAATATGGTAAACTTTGTAGAGCTCCTGTCTTTTATTTTGTTTAGCCCTCTCTTATTCTTTCTCTCTGTCAAAGATACTTGATTCTCCTTCTTATTTCCTGCAGTTTGTCTTTCCAGGAAAGGTGACAGCTGGCAGAATCCCCTGAGCAACTGAAAGGTGTAGGCCTAAAGAGAGCCCAGACTAGTTCCCCAGCTTCTGAACAGCCCAGTGCGGGCTGGGCCTCTGGCTATTCTCCTGTATTTGTTTAGGAGGAGACAAATCTCCTCCTGAACACATTGTGTTCAGGCTTTCTCCTTCAGAAATGACTGTAAGGTGCTTTGTAGCTGTCAGTGTGAGTCAACAGCACTTTTCTCAGAAACACTGGAAAGACTTCTGGGGCAGAAACCTTGCTTTTGATAGTGGCATGACAGGACCGGGGTCTCTAGTAGTGTTGCCTCTGCCACCATCGGTTTCCTGTATCAGTCAGGTCACAGAGCAGCAGTTCTTGCTTGCATCCTGGGGCCCTGCAACCCTGCAGCTCCGGGTATTCTTCCACTTCTGTGTTAAGGGCCTCACTGTACCTATTCTTCTCCGTCAAAATAAAAGACAAGAGCCCTACAAAGTTTACCATATTTCAATATAGGTTTTGGTTGTTAACTCATTCAGCAGGGTTAGATAGGAAGGAGAGTTCTATAGATTATTCACTGGAGATATCACAGCAGATCTCTTGGTCCTTTCACCTATAAAGCAAGAGGGTTAGATTAGATAAGTTCAAAACTGATTCACACCAATATCCTAGAATGGAAGGATTCAAACATACAACTGCTTTACCATGTCAGGCATTGGGTACAGTTAAAATTGGGAATTGAGGAAAAAAAGAATGAAAAGAGCCATGACTTTAGGCACAATATGGAGCCTTAGTGCTGAAATTCTTCCTCTTTTTTCTTTCCACAGCCTCTAGATCTCCTCTCCAAATCTCCTCTCAAGTTAAGTCCAGGAGTCAGGCCCCTTTGGCTCCCATCCACACTCCTGAACTTTAAGGATCACCAGGCTGCCCTTTTCTCTGTGGCCAGCACAGCTCTATTCCACGATCACAGGATGGTCACTTGCATGCATGCCCCTCCTCTCACCCACTGGAAAGCTCTGGGGCAAAGCAGGAGTGGACACAAAGTGCCAGCCCTGCAGCTACACAGAGGGCCTGGGGGACATTGAGACACTCTAAGGAAGCCATCCACAGGAGTGAGGCCCATATTCCATCCTTTGCTAGCTGCAGTCTTGGCAAGTAACAGACTCTCTGAGCCTCATCTCTAAAGTGGGATTATAAAACCTACCTCACAGGGTTGTTGTGAGGATCAGATGAGTTGATTTAGGTGAAGCACCTATGTTGTGGCATGGCACATGGGCTCAATAGCACTCAATAAATCACTCAGCTCTTTTCCTATGTTATTTCTTTGAGTTGTCTAGAAGGATCAATTGAGGCAACTACTCAAGAAGTTTTCATTGGTGGTTATTTTTTATTTTTCAATTAAGATTCAATTTATGGAAGTAGAAACTGAAGACATAGTTTTCCCTTAGGCTTTTAAGTTCAACTTACAAATCTCTTATTCTATCTATGAGTCTAATATTAGGTAATAGTTTTTTAAAGGATTTTTACAAACTTAGTAAATTAAACTTAGTAAATTAGGTTCCTTAAAAACTTAAAAGTGGACTTATAAATTAACTATATTCTGTTACTTTTTTCCCTCAACTCATATATATATATATATATATATATATATATATATATATATATATATATATATATTTTTTTTTTTTTTTTTTTTCCCTGACTTTCTATTCTGTGTAATACTTAATCCTAAAACAATGACTTGAAACAGAAACAGTAGTTTTGCTCAAGAAACTAGGTGGTTTTGACTAGGTGGTTCTCATTCAGGGTTTCTCATGCTGTTGCAGTCAGGTCATAGCTGGGACTGGAATCATCTCAAAGTTCTCTTCACCTACCTGTCTGGGGCCTTGACTAGGAAAACTCAAACAGTTGAGGAATGGACCAGCCGGGGAAACTTGGGCCTCTTTTTCTCTTTCTCTCTGAGGTAACTTCTCTTACTGCTGAGGAGTTTCTCTAAGTGATTGTGACAATTTACATTCCCTCTAACAGGGTATAAGAGTTCCAGTTGCTTCTTATCCTTCCCAAGTTGTCATTGTCATCACCCCCCAACCCCCATTTGAACCATTTGGGCATATGTAGTAGTATAACGTTATTGTTCCTATTTTCATTTCCGTGATGAAAAATGAAATCAAATACCTTTTCTTGGCCATACGGATATCTTCTATTGTGAAGTCTCTATTCTAGGTTTTTGTCCGTATCTCAATTTATATGCTGTTTCATATTGTCCTAAAGAAATTCTTTAAACAATCAGGTTAAAAGTCCTTTGTTGTTGTTGTTGTTTTTCAAATATATTCTCCTATCTTGTGACTCTTTTACCCTTCTAAATGATACATTTTAAAAAATTTGTTCTAATTAGTTATACATGACAGTAGAATACATTTTGACACATTGTATACAAATGGAGCACAACATATTCCTCTGGCTACCCATGGTGCAGAGTCACACCGGTAGTGTAGTCATACATGTATATAGGATACTAATGTCTGTTTTTTTAATGATATCTTTTGATAGATATAAGTTTTTTATTTCATTGTAGTAAATTTTCAGTCTTTTCCTCTGGTCAGTGCTTTCTGTGTCATGTTCAAGGAACTTCTCTTCTCCTGAGGATATTCTTCTATATTACCCTTTAGATGTTTTATCGTTTTACATTTCACAGTGAGGCTACAATCAACTTGGATTTGTTTTTTTGTTGTTATGAAGTAAAAGTTCAGAATACATTATTTTCCATATGGATATCCACTTGACTGAGCAAGACTTATTTAGATTATTATCCTTTATTCCTATTAGTTTTGAGTGTCCCCTTTGTCATAAATCAAATGCCCCTATATCTGTCAGTCTCTTTCTGCATCACCTATTCTGTTGGTCTATTTTTCTGTCTTGACAATACACCTTGTTGCAGTTATCATAGCTTTATAAAGAACTTTCTTATCTTTGAACATTTTTCCTCTTCAAGTCTTAGTTATCCCTGTTCTTTCCATTTGCATTTCTGTATAAATTTTAGAATCAGCTTGTCAATTTTGAAAAAAATCTTTCCTGGAATTTTTATTAGAATTTCATTTTCACTATGGATCAAGTTGGTAAAGAATTGATATCTTTATATTGATTTTTCAATCGATGAATGTAGTTTAGCATATTTTGATATTCTTCTTTCTGCTCAATATTTTTTTCCATGTAGATGTCATTGCAGGTTGACTTTAAATTTATTTCTAGGAGTTTGATAAATTTGATGTGGTTATAAATGTATCATACTTCATAATCATTTATTACTGCTATATATAAATACTACTGATTTTTGTATCTTTAACTTTCATCCAATGATCTTGATAAGTTAATTATTAGTTCTAATCATTAATCCATATAGTTTTTAGGATTTTCCATAGATACAATTATCTCCTCTATAAATAATTATAGTTTTATTTCTTCATTCCTGACCTATACTTTCCTTCTCTTCCTTCCTCTCCTCTTCATCTCCTCTTTATTCTCTTCTTCCTCCCCCGCCCTCCTCCTCTTCCTCCTCCTCCTCCTCCTCCTCCTCCTCCTCCTCCTCCTTCTTTTGATTCCTTGTTGTGCTGAGTAGGACCTTCAGTACAGGGAAGAATAGCAAGAGTGATAGAAGACAACTCTGTCTCATACTTGATCTCAGGGAAAATGTTTTCAATACTTTACCATTAATACAATGTATGCTATTAGGTGTTTATAATACTTTTATCAAATTAAATAAGTTTTCTTTGTTCTGAATTTGCTAACTTTTAAATAATAAATGAGTATTGAATTCTATCAGATTATTTTCTGCATTTATAGATTATCTTCTTCATTCTGTTAATGTTGTGAGTTACATTAATAGATTAAACAAATGTTAAAAATCCCTTGTATTCCTGGAACAAACCCAACTTATTCCTGAAATAAATTCATCTTTATTATAATATATTATCCTTTTAGTATTTCTGGACTTGGTTTGAAAAATTTTGTTTAGGATTTTTGCATCTATGTATTTTGTGAAATCATTAAGTTTGAGTGTCACAGTTATGCGGTTTTATGAGTCAAGAACTCCTCTCCCCACCTCCAACACTCACACTTCTCTTTTTTTCTTCCCTCAATTTTCTGGAAGAGATCTTTAAATCAAAACATACTTTTTGAGTCCCACCCCACTTGCCTTAACTTCTGCTCCCCCTGTCTTATTCTCTCAGTTGCTTACACCCAAAACCTTGGAGTCTTTTCATCAGTCCTATCAGTTCTATCTTGAAAATATATCCTGAATTCAACTTACTCTCTCCATTGCCATCACTAGTTTCAAGCCACCACTACTTCATAACTAGAGTACTTGCAAAAGACACATAACTGGTCTGATCTCTCCTGTCCCTTCTCCCCATAATCTCTTCTACACATACAGAGCAAAGTGGTAGGATTCTAAATGTGTTCACTGTAAAGAAAATAAATGAACACATGTAAGAGCTCATCATTTCTACCTCAAAAGCACAAATGATTTCCTATTACACTTAGAATAAAATTCAAACTTACCATGTAATATTAGTTAGCATTGGCTTCCTTAAGAGCACAAAGATTCATCATTTCTCTCTTTCTCAAAGTGTACTAAGAGTCTGTGTGACTAATAAGGGTAATTGTGCTTCATGCTGCAACTCTGATTCAGCTGACCATCAGGCTCTGTCCTCTTAAGGAAGAAACAGCTTGACATCCTCATGTTGGATTTTCTCTACTTTGGCCTGGAAGTGGCAGAGTCATTTCTGCCCAGAACCAGTCACATGGACCCACTTAATAATCAGCTTTGGGCTTTGTATATTAAAGGGGTTGGAAATGTGGGGAATTCTGTGGAAGGTTTGAAGAGTTCTGCTACATCTAAGCCCAAGGCCCTACCTGCCTGTCCCTCTAGCCATAGCTCATTCTGCTCATTCTCTCTCGTCTTTTTGGTGTTCCTCAGGAATACCCACCACCTTAAAATACTAAAATTGTAGTTGTTCTTTGTCTTGAAGGCTTTTTGCTCATACCTCTTCTTGGCTGGCTTCTTCTCATCCAGTTCTCAGCTCAGACATCCCCAGTCCAGCTAAGATGCCCACATCACCTCACCGTTACATTGTCCTGCTGCCCTGTTTAGACTTCAGAGCTTTATTCTCTCTTTCCCCTCCTTTTAGGATTCTAGTTGTGTGCTTTGTAGAACTCAGGTGTCTCTATGACTCCTGTGTCCTTTTCTCATTTTTTCCTAAAATTATTTTGTGTGTTTATTCTGTTTCTTCCATGCACATTTTATAATAGAAGGCCTCTGTCAGTCTTTAGATATTCAACAGCTCTCTTGTCAACCCTTCAGGGAGAGTGAATGAAGAAATAACAAACAACAGAAAATACTGTTCTCTATAAATTGGGTCTCAACCTGAGTGTGGTGCCCTTCTCCCACCTGGAGGATCCTCAAGGCAGGTGTCCTTAGACACCTGCAGTATATATAGAAATTTCACAGGATTAGACTTCTTCCCCCCACCCCCGTTTTCTTTTTCTTTTTAAGGATCAGACCTTATATAGTAGAAGTGGTGCTTCTACCTAACAGCATATAGAAGGCAAAAGTCATTTGGATTTCAATAAAGTTTTTGGTAAATTTGTGAGTTCTAAAAATTAACTGCAATAGTATCTTTATATATTTGAAAAATAGTATCACATATAGATGCAAAGCATTATATTTATTCTACAGAAATGCTTGATATGATATGGATTTGTGGACCTCATATAATAACTGCACTATAGGCCCACATATCTGAAAAGAAAATCTATGGATTTTAACTTAATACCTTCAGTAATAAAATCTGATAAACCATCAGATTTGCTCCAAGGAAAGGACAGTAAATATTCTTTTTATCTTGTAACTATTTACTGAATGTCCCCTGCTGCCAAATGCTACACTGGAGACTAACTACATACTTCACTAGGTGAATCATCCCCAGTCTCTGTCCTCATGTTCTCAAACTCTAGACAAGGAGATGAACGACTTATAGACCCCCCACCCACTACTCTCCCCACCAAGACCTTATTAAGTCAAGCTCCTGGGGCCTGGCTCCCCTGAGGATTAATCTTTCTCAGAAGACTCCTAAGCCTCTTGTTTAACTGGCCATCCATTCATGGGCTCATAAATAACTCAGGATGAAGCTGGCTCCCTGACACATGCAACCGTGAGCCCTGCCAGTAGGTTGGGGAAAGCCTGGCAGGCGTGGCTGAACCGCTACCTGAACTACAGCTCAGCAGAAGGTGTTACTCCTGCTGAGATCAGGAAGTGTTTGTGGAGAAACCCACTGTGACCTGTGGGATAGATGGTTCTGAGTGGCCAGCTGTGGCATCCAAGCTCTAATCAAAAGGCAGTAGAGAATGAGCAGGCAGTTGGTGCACTCAATGCAGTGCTTACGGGCGGGTATGTGGCAGAATGTGGCTGTGTTGGAAATATTCATGTTCTGAGGGACTTGAGTAGGGAGAACAAAGCCAAGAGGCAATGGAAATGGTCAGTGGTCCTGTGTGTGCCTAGGTCTGGAACCAAGTGATATCAATGGGAACAAAGAGGCAAAACCCCATGAGAGACCCTGGGGAGAAGAATTACTGGGGGCAGGGAAGCAGAGCCCATCTCAGTGGTTCTGCACCTTCCCTCCATATTCTTGACATCCTGAGTTCCTGCAGACTCCCACACAAATCTTAAGGACTAAAGTGTGAGCAATGCTGTCAGCAGTCTTACTTTCAATTGTCACTAAATTAAAAAGCTGACATGTCTCCTACTCAGAAATTTACCTGAAGATCTTGAGACTTTATTTTACTTCTGGTTCACTTCACTGATATGATCCTTTCCAAAAGTGTTCTCTCTTACACAGCATACTGTTGCCACTGTCACAAGATCACTCCTCTTAGTTAGGTGAGCCCAGGACACACTCAATACACAAATAAAATTAACTCAGTCTATAAACTGAACCTTTGTTCAAGGGCCTGGAACTGCCCTTTGCCCTCTGTCCTGAAATCCTTTTCATCCCTCAAGGTTAGTGCAAATGTCCCTACCTTCCCCCACTCCCCACCCTCCACTCCACTCATGTCAGCATTGACTGATTCCCTGCAGGACTCCGCGGGCCCCAGGGACCCCCTTCCTCAGCTGGCTGTCTCCAGGATCCCTCTTGAGGCACCTGAGTGCTGGGAGGCTCTGTTACTGTGGTCCCAGCACCTCACATGGTGTCAAGGGTGGCATCTAGTTGGTAATTGTTAGATGTCAGTTTAACTAGCTTTAGTGGAATGATTCACGTACCCTTTAAAGATGGGGAAGGTTAACACCTGGGATTTCAGAAACCTTTAGTTCCACTTTCCAGTTTTCTTTTGCCTTGCTCCCCTAGTCAAGCTAGGACCATTTCTCCTGGACTCTCAGTCACTAAGGAAGGAGGTTTTTCTGAATGGTTTCTTGAAGACCTGCCAAGTTGATCGGGCCTGATGCCCACCCCTGCAACCATCGCCTGCCTATAGGCAGCTTGGCTTTCTCCTCTCCCTCTAGTGTCTGAGAGGAAAATTACTATCCTCTTTTGTTTTCTTTTCTCTGAATTTAGTTTCCTGGAATCTGATTTCTCTCTATTCACTAATCTTCTGTTTTCTCTTATTCCCCCCATCATACTGAGAAACTGATGTGACTCCATTTTTGAAAATAAATAACAGCAGCTTCTACCTCAAGGCCTGTCCTAAGGAAGGGGGCATGACCCTTGTCCTTAGAAAAACCCACAGAGCCTTTCTAGGCAGATAACCACCCTGCTGAGTTGTTTGTCTGCAAATAACAAGAGAGATCTGCGGAGCCAGGTGTCCCTGACTCAGTCAGCCTAGGTGAGGACCCATAGCAACCCCCTAGCAACCACCAATCAGCATGAAACAGGGAAAATACCTGGGATGCCAGATGACCCCCCCAGTAGTTTATGGTGGTTGATAACATGTTGGGAAACCATGTAGTTTAGCACATACACCCCTCGTGGCTTAAACCAATCAGTTCAAAGGAATCCCCCTCTTGTACTAACCAATCACCCCTACCCAACTTGTTCCCGCCAATGAATGTGCTAATCAATGTTAAGAGTTGTTGTTTGACTTTCCCATGGTTTGGAATGATTTGCTGTGTAATGTTGTGATGCATAGAGTATCCCCCAAAAAACCTATAAAATCTCACTAGACAAAGGACCAGGACTCATTCCCTGGGACGGCTGCTTCGGGAACGGTTGTGAGTCCAGGCTCTCGCTTGCAATAAAGACTCTTGTGTGCTTGCATCAGATTCAGTTCCTGGAGGTCTATTGGGGTCCCATGAATCTGGCATTATAATACTACCTAAACTAACAACTATTTTTTCTTCAAAAAAATATTTTTAAACTCTCTCACTGTACTTGATCTAACCTAGTAAATCCACTTTAATATTTGAGAAGACTTCCAATTTTCATATGTGTGCAGGTTCATGATTCCAGCTCCTGACCTGGGTCATCTGGCCCCTCTAGAGAAGCATCTCTGCTTGGGATCCCAGATATCAGAGCCAGCTGTGGCCTTCAAGACCCCAGGAGCCAGGGAGGAGACATGGAAGTCTCTTCTTTTCTCTCTGTGGTCAGCATTCATTGCCCCCCTTCCTGGTTTCTCTGTAACCAATACATACTTCTATGTTTGCAGGAATCCCAATGTGATTATTCATTTAGATCAGTGATCTCAACCCCAGCTATATATTAAAATAAACTGGGAGACAAAGCAAGATATCCATGAAAGTTAATCACTGTTGAAGTTGATGATACGTAGGAATTCATTATGCTATCTTTCTAATTTTATGTGTGTTTCAAATTTTCCATAATAAAAAGATAAAGAGTAAATATCTAAAAGCATATATTTATATTAGTAAATACATGCACATGCACACACATTTAAAAAAAAATACCAAGTTAAGACAGAATTTCAGAACCTTGGAATCTAAGGGATTCTGAGGGTTGAGATGTTTATATGGGGATAGAAAAATAATTGAGCTGATAATTAATTGTCTCTGGACTGTGAGCTTCTGATGAAATGCCAGGTGACGACTGCCCCTGATTCCTGATTTGGATAATTGATCACTCCCCTACGGTCGCTGCTAAAATGAACTCACACCACTGCGTAGTCTATGCTGGTGTATTTTAAGGTACATTGTAAACCACTAACACTGGCACATATAGCTCTTGTTACTATTTTTCTGCTCTTGTGTAAGCTTCCAAAGGGAAAAGTCCTTGTCTTATTTTGTATTTACAACACCTAGCATGTGGCCAGACACCTTGACATTACAGACAATATCTGTTAAATGAAAGCTTTATGTTTTTCTCTTTTTAAAGGCCATGGGGTGATGTGAGTAAGCATCAGGTTAGGATGTTCTATCAACAAGGAAACAGGGTCACAGATACAAAGCTCTGTAGTCAGACCATGTGGATTCAAATTTCAGCTCTGCTACTTGGCTTTGTTTCATTTTCTAGTCGCTTGTACTGCTCTGTACCTGCACTTGCTGGTATGTGAGATAGCAAAATCAAACCCAAGCAAAATGATAACAACAAAACAGTAATAAGCAAAAGTAAACCTATCACATGAGGCTATAAAAATGCAATGGATCTGTACCTATGGCTTTGGCTATGTCTATAAAAGCATTTAAAACTACGCTTTGCACACAGTAAGACTCCAATGGATTACAGTCATTTTTAAGAGGGTTTTCATCAGAATAGTGCCTGGCATGTAGTAGGCACACAGCAAAGGTTTGTCAAATGAGTGACTAAATATGATGGTTTTGTGATTGCTTGTCTCCAGTTTTACCTATTTCTCTGTACTCTCCAGATAAGAAATATGACTGAGAACAAGTTCTGGATAGAACTTTGGGTAGAGTCAAAGGGACTGATCTCAGGATTGGGGAGACAGACTATTAATTCTCTCCCGGGAAGGATGAGTGAGCACTGGGAATTTTAAAGTTGGAAAGGATGATGATGACCAGAGAGAAGGAACATTTTAGCTGAGGCAGTCTGACCCCAGCGCTGCAGAGTGGGGACTCTACCTGTTGGGCTGCCCTTCCCTGGATATTTACCTAGACATCCTTCCACCTCTCCACCCTTCAGTTACATCCAAAATAATAATCTGTTTACTGGCTTAGGCCTGAGTAGGTGTCAGAGAACCAGAGTTTCAAGGCAGCAGTGGAAGAGTAAGTGAATTATTTTCTTCCAAATAAACACTGTCCTTTGTTTGTCTTCAAAAAGTGATCACATGTCAAAAGGAATAAAAGTCATCAAAAGTGACTAGAAGTGCAGTGTAATATAAAAGGAAGGCTGGCTGTACTCTTCTCTGGTGGCTGTTGGACTCTGGGCAATTCCCTTAATCTTTCTGGGCCGCGACTTCCTTTCCCAACACTCTGTGGGTCCATGATTAGTCTACACTTTTTATTTGAAGAGCATGATAAAAATCCTAGAAGATCAACTCTGCTGTGGTTAAAAACTTCCTTTTGGGAAAGAGTATGAGAGAAATCAAGAAAAATGATCTTGATTTCTGGCCACAGAAATTCTTGGAGTCTGGTTTAGAAGTCAAGGTAGTCCCCATTCTAAGGACATTAGGGGGATTCAGTGAAAATCTTGGCAAGTAAAACAATGGACCAGAGAGGGGGGGAAAAACTGCAGGAAAAGAAAACCAGTGCAGAGATTGGAGCCCAAATCCAGAGCCTTACAGAGAGGAAAAGATGAATCTCAGGTACATTTGAAGAAATTGAGAGACAGTGTCTAAAAGTAAGTCAGATATTTGGGGGGAAAGATGGAAATGACTTTTTTCTTTAAATAATTAGCACTGTGGTGTTCTGAGTCTGAGATAACTCAGGCTTCAAGCCTGAGTGATTAGGTGATGGTGTGGCTATTACACAAGGAGAAGAAGAACAACTTAGGGGAAGATCTTGATTTGGTTTTGGATGGATTGAGTTTGGGCTATTGTCAGGATACTAGATGGATATATAAAGCAAGCAGTTATGGTTTCATAGCTGAGGGGTGAAAATCGAGGCTTGGAGAGGACTTAAAGTCCTTCATAGGAGCATGGAAGAACTAGGACACTGGGGTGTTCTCATCACCCCCAAACTTTCCTCAAAGGGAAAGAAGCCAGCCTTTTCTAAGGTGGAGGGAAGACTGTGATGGTCATCACAGGGTCTGAGCTGTGTCTGAGAGTGAGGTCAGGGTATGTTTGAGATTGGGGAAAAGCATATACATCACTTTCAAAGTATTGAGCTTTGAAAGGGACTACTCAGTAAAAGAAGGTCAAGGGTTCATTGAAAATTCAGCAATTAAGGAAATTTTATGTTTTAATAGAATATCTTTTATTTACCACTGTGATTTCTTCCTATAGAGACTTACAATGTTGAAATGCAACACTGGCAAGTGAGATTTTAAAGATTAATAAATGAAGACCATTCTAGAAAATGGAAAAGACATAGAAAAGACATCACCTGATCCTTTAAAGTAAAGACTCTCTTATGCCTGAACTCCTTTCGCTGCCTTTGTTTCCATGATTAAGATTACTCTCTTTAATCCAATTCAAGTGGCTTTTCTTGCATTCTTCCTATGAGAAAGAGAAAATAGCTCTGCTTCTAAGCTCCTTATATCTCACCCTGAAAGCATGGATGCAGTAAGCTATTGACCACTACTGAAATGCACCATAAGTACCGACTGAAATGACATCAGGACACAGAACTGGGAAGTGGGCAGGGGAGAGCAAAATCGTGGAGGAGACGTAGACTATAGTATGTTTTAGGTAACTACAGTCTTCAGCACCTTGGAGAAAATGGAAGATAATTTTAGTTAGACAGAGTGGGTTCAGGCTGAAGAGATCTTCATTTAGATAAGACATTTTGGTTGCAAGTACTTGATGATGACTTGAACAGGCCGAGCTGTCTAACACAGTAGTGAGAGCCCAGGCTCCCAAGTCTGACCGTCCTGGCACGAATCCTGATTTTCATCCAGTGCTAGCTGCATGTCATGGGCAAGTTACTTAATTTTTATGTTCTTCAGTTTTTTAATATGTAAAATGAAGTACTGCATGGAATTATTGGGAGTATTACATAAAATAATCTAGGTAAAGTGATTGGAACCCTCCCTGGCACATACTAAATGCTCAGAAAATTTTATTATTTTTTGATAATGATAATTTGATGAAGCAAAGGGGGATTCATTATAAGGACACAGGGCTGTCTTAGGGAATCCAAGATTAGAACTGCCACTAAGTTTCAATTTGGGACTAGACCAGGGAAATAGAAAGGCATCAGGGAACCCAACATCATCTTTCTGTTTCTCTCAGGAGACCTTTAACATGTTTCTCTTTCCTTACATATCAGCCTTCCCTGTTTCTAAATTCTATATTATATGGGGAATTATAACTACCCTCAGTTCTCAAGTTCATATAAGAATTCCAGTTACCTGAAGAGAAGGACTGGTTGCCTTAGTCACAATTTCAAGTTTACAAGAGAAATATAACTGGTCAAGCTCAAGTGTCCACTGCTAGTCCAATCAACTAAGGCTAAGGACAAGGTCCTACAGTAAACCCATCCTAGACAGGGGTCAGTTCTCAGAGAAAGAATGATCTTTGAGCTCAAAAGACACCCCAAAATGTTTTGGCCTCTCCTAGAGCACTCTAAACTTCTGTCCTGAGGAATATGATTTTTAGACAATGGTCTTCCTCTAGGAATTCCAAAGGAGGAGGCCTACCAAACCACCACTAGGGGTTCAGATTTTAGTGAGAAAATTAGTGCATTCTATATCTCCGATTTTATTGAGGGTTATTTTAGGGGAAATTCCATTCCAAATTTGTCTCCTGAAAAGATATTTGAGTCCAGAAGTGAAAAATAAGTAATTTGTATGTAGCAGAATAACATTTGTCTTATTAACCAATTATCTTTTCCCCAGAACTCTCTGTGATCCCATGACACTATCATTTTGGGGCAGTCAGCCATGAAGAATCTTTTGCCTTTTGACAAAAGTGAAAATAAGAGTCAAGTCATAAGCTTGGCTTTTTCTATTTTAAAAATTGTGGGAAAATATCCAATCAAGGAAGAAAATATTAAAGATTAGAGTGAACAGTAATGAAATAGATTCTAGAAAACCAAAAGTTGCTTCTTAGAAAAGATCGACAAAATTTCAGCTGGATTTCCTTTGTGGAAGCTGCCCGCCCTGCTCTTTAGAAGCAGCCTCCTCACTGTTTACCACCCCACAGAACCTAGGTGACCTCAAAGCTGTAAGACATAGCTGGAAGGTCTTTCCTCTGTCCGTTCTCATCATCAGACATCAAAAGATGTCAGGAAGCCACTTTCTTCCTGGTCAATGTGCCCTAGACATCCATTACCCCACATGTTGAGAAAGATGGTCCCAAAATGCAAATGGAGATGGGCTTCCTCCCACCTGTCACAGTGCTGTACTTGTGGGGACCAAACTCTCTCAGTCTCTAGTGTAGAAAGGGCTAAAAAGCCTTATGGTTTGCCTAAAAATCAAGTGGTGCTTGACACTGGAAGACCCCAGAATCTGAACATCGGATGAAACACTTGTACCCCTCCCAAAGGCCCTACAACTTTGATTTTTATTCATCCTTTGTTTTGGTGGGGGAGCAGGTACTGAGGATTTACCTCAGGGGCTCTTGACCATTGAGCCACCTCCCTCCCCAACCCTATTTTTTTTTGTATTTTATTTAGAGTCAGAGTCTCACTGAGTTGTTTAGCATCTTGCTTTTTGCTGAAACTGGCTTTGAACTTGCGGTCCTCCTGTCTCAGCCTCCCAAGCCGCTGGGATTACAGACATGCACCACTGCGCCTGACTGATTTTTTCATCCTTTACAACTGACTTCCTTAGCCAACTGAAGCTTTGTCTGGATCTAGACTCAGTTACACTACACAAGTTTGACTGAGCTGTCCAGTGCATCTGGGCATTAATAGTGGCTGTGTCTCAGCTGGCTGCAGGACTGGCTTCCTGAACATGTACCTGTGCCATTACACTGGGCCCTACATTTTGAAGGGCCCACAATTTGTTTCCTAATGTGCTATCATCATCTTGAATTCTTAATTTTTTTATTTTTTTAATTATTATTATTTTGCAAAGAGCACAGATCTTCATTTTGCAGTTCTCTCTGAAAATCATGTAGCCAGTCCTGGAGGCTTCCATTGTTGGAAGCTTCCTTTTCCATGGGTTTAAGGTGTACTGTTCCTGAGCTTGGTTTGAGGAATGGTTAATCACCTACTCTAGAGCCAGACAGCTCATATTTGAATCCTGGTTCTTTTCTAACTAGTCCTATTATCTTGATAGATCTTCAGGCTCAGTTTTTCTATCTGTAAAGTGGGGATACTAATTGCATGTTTCTCATAGGCTTGTGGAAGGATAAAATTTTAGCAGGTGTGAAACACTCAATTACCTGGAGCATAATAGAAAGCTATGCAGTATCAACTCTTCTTATTGTGTGGCTTTCCAGGGTCAAGTTGCTTTGCAGTTTCAGCAGTGTGTCTTGAATTTGGTGGTGAATCTGACTTTTGACTGAATTGTTTCTGTCAAATAAATAATAATATAATAAGTAAATAATAGTCTCTGCTCATGAAAATGTCTTAGCAGAGTCCTGTGAGCAATGTGGGTGTGGAGAGCCATCCAAACTCTGCCTTTGGCCTATCATGGAGCAGAGTTACGATTAACTTCCTACTATTCCTAACCCCACAGACATCCTACCTACTCAAGTCAGGTTTCCTATAGTGAGGGCATGTACTCTGCACAAGTTAACTGTTAGTGGCACACAGACCCACCATTAAATAACATTAAACCCCACAGTAAGCAATCTTGCATGTTTCATTTTCTTTTAATCTACTGTTACAAATAGAAGAAAATCTCATTCATTGTGGATAAATTTGTAACATCTCTTGTACTTGCCAACCTTCCCTTTATAATTAGGGGAAAAAAATAGTCCTGGGGCTTAGAGCCTTTGGCAGATCACAATATTTAGTTGGAATTTTAAACATTGTCGTGTTCTCATTGTATTTATTTCTAGGATTAATTTATATGGGAAGCTGTTTTTTTTTTTCCATTTAAGGTAATAATCTAACATTTCTTATGGGGAGAAAAATAACATATGAGTGGATTTAGTGCTGCTTTAAAATAAGAAGCTATTAATGAAGAAACACCCCCAGCTATGCCCAAAAGCAAAATGAAAAGTATGAGGTCAGAGAAAAGCAGGTCAGGTCATTTTAACCTCAATGTCAACATCGTGGGACATAATTTTGATCACAAAAGGGTAATATGATTTATCCACACTTGGAAGAAAAGCAACAAGCAGCAAGGAAAATGAAGGAGGAGAGTTTTTTTGGTTTTGAAAAAATAGAAAATTCCAAGCCTACGTATTGGGGAACATGTGGGTTCTTCAGATGTGTCATCATCTATTGGCTGTGACCATGAAGATAATTAAGCCTGTGGGCTAATATTCACATTGCATCACCTGGCCATCTGCTTATTTCCACAGCTTAGAAAGGCGGAAGCTCTGGCTTCAGCTGCCCTGGGTGAGTGGCCCAGGGGAGTAACTGCAGCCTGCTGCTTACGTCATTCTGCCCAACTTTGGTATGGAGGGAGAATCAACAAGTCAGCAGTTTCCTTTTAAAGAATATTTATTTCAGTTTTTAAAATAGTTAAAGAGAAGAATCTAGGAGGAATGGTGGTGAAGGTGAATATCATATGTGTTTGTTTCCCAAACATTTTTAACCCACCCTACCCATCCCCACCCATCTTTGTCCTGATGTTTGCCCTGGACCTGTTTGGGCCACACTGAGGTGTTTCTTGTCTTCTGGCTTCCAGTTGAGGGTCATTCAATGGGTAGGATGAGCAAGAGGATGAAGGAGCCAGAAAAGTGAGGTCAGGAATCGCTTCCTCCCCGGAGGACTGGCTGTTCCCAGCCCCCTCTGCTTCCAGGCTCAGGTGCTCTCTCCTTGCATCTTCAGGCCCCATGTCTCAGCAGCCCCCATGCCACTAGCCCCAGAAAACTGCTTCCCCACAAAGGATGATTGAAAACAGTACTTTTAATTTGAGCTCGCCATCTGGTTTTGTTTGTTTATTTTATTTTATTTTTTATATTTTTTTGATGGACTATGACTGGTAACAAGGTTATTTACAAAGATCAAAATCCTCCAGACCTTCCAGAGACCCAAAGGAGGCACCGAGATGGTCAGTGGCACCCTCCCCATCCCCACTCTTCATCCCCTCTTTTGTTCCAACTAATTTTCAGTTGCTATTTTAATATAGAGATTCAATATCTACTGTCTTCTCCAATCCCATAAACTATAAATCATTTTTTTTCTACATAAGGGGATTTCCATTCCAATAAAATATTTAAATGATTCAGAAATTCCATGATGTTTTATTAAAAAAAAAAAACTTCTCTGTTTCAATGGCATCCTAAGTATAGATGCCCAAGGATGTGAGGCAATTGCAGTTACGTAGGAATAGGGAAGCTGAAATGGCATCCATGTGAGCTTTTCAGATCGGCAGTGGGGACCAAGTTCTGTAAAATGAGTCATCTCCCCTACATAGAAACTAATTATGAGGAATATAATCAAGAATTTGACCTTCCTCGTTAGTAGCAATAGTCTAGCATATGTTGCATACACATATACATGTCCTTCACCATATTTTCCTCAAAAAAAAGTCCAGGGAGGTGTCCTACCCACGTTTATGCTATCCACAGGCTATTTTCAGGTCATGAGAAACAGACACACTTGCTTGTAAGTTCACTGGCTCAGGCAGACAGACTGTATTTTTACTGCAAGAGAAGAGCAACAGGAGGCAGTTTCTTGGTTGGTGAAGAAAGAGGGCTGTCAATTATTTGTCTCTGTGTTCCCATGATGTCCAGTGACAGGAGTTTACAGTCTTCTACAATGGAGCCTATCCTTGCCCTCCAAGTGTCCAGGGGTGGTAATACAAATAATATAAATGCCTGCTAGAGGAAGGGGAAAGGGAATGTGGATTCCAGATCCATAGCCATGACTGTACCAGAGACACACTTGAAGTGGAGGCTAAGAAGGAGGAAATAGGCAATGAGAAAATGTTGCTCCAATAAAACCTTACATGGATACCAAACACATAAAGCAGATAAAGGAGAGTTTCTTATATTGAAGTGGGGGTGGGGAATCAAAGCCCATCCTCCTTTTCTTGCTTCTTATCCCACCCTCCTTGTCATCCTTCCTAACATCCCCAACCTTAGAGGTCCCATTAGGGAACTTCAGGAAAACCCTGGGTTTTTGTCCTCTCTGCTGCTAAAATGGTAAATGTCATGGTAAAATTGAATGTCAACAAGCAATGCACCTAAGGGAGGGGTGGTTGCTTGGTGTGTTGTTTTGTGTGTGTGTGTGTGTGTGTCTGGGGTGGGGTTGGGTACGGGGGCTCACCTGTCATTGACGGGCAGAGGAGCCATGCAGAACTTCCCAACGATGGTACTCTTATTTTTATTCCAAACCCGGCTGGAAGCCTGAAACTTTAATTTCACTTGTTTTATCTGGCACTGTGGCTCAGGGTGGGCTATGACTCCTCTTCCCCGGAGTTGCTGTCCAGGTCTAGGGGCAGGGAAAGGGAAAGTGAATGTCTGTGGTACTTTCTGCTTCGCTTCCTCTTTGGCTGTGATAGGACTTTGCTGATCACACTGGCTGGTTGTCATGCAAAAAGGGACTAACTCCTTGAAGGTGGGAACCATGGTCCTTTGTATTACTTCACCAGCCCCTCTACCCACACATTTTCAGTCTTGACCGTGACTCAAGAAATACTTCTTGATTTTTGAGAATAAAAGAGTAGACCCTGTGGCAAAATAGAATTCTTAGAATTTCATATCTGGAAAAATGTCCCTTACTCTTGGATTCACAAGTAGAGAAGAGCTTTACTTTAAGATGCAACTATTTGAAAATAGAAATCCTCTTTTAGGGCCCCTCACTTCAAAGAATATAGTGTAAGGGTACTCTGCATTAAGCCAGGTATGAATGTACGGATGGAAAAACAATAATAACAACAACAAAATAGGTCTTGAAGTCAGACAGAGCTGGGGTGGACCCCAGGTTTTGTCTCTTCTAAGCTGTCTGGCTTTGGACAAGTGACCTAACCTAGCAAGGTAGCCCTGGATTCACACAGTCCTAAGTATAAATCCCAGCTTCCCCATGGGCCACCATGAGCTCGAACCACAGTGTTCAGAACAGTTGGACTTCCACCTAGAAGGCCCAGAGTGAAAATGCCCAGGTCTCTCTTAATCCACTCTTTGGGCCTTGCCCTCAGTTTCCCCATCAGTGTACAAGATGCAGGCACCACCTCATCAGTGACAAAGTTGAGGAAGGAGAATGAGACAAAGATGCAGGCAGATTATGAAGTGCCCAGCCTGGTGGAGTGCTTCAAAAAGGGCTGTGGGACCTTAGATAAAGGCCAGAGATGGTAAGATCCAAGTGTGGAAGCAGAGGCCTTCCATGAAAGTCATCAAATTTAGAACAAGGCTCAGCCCTTCCAGAAGAGTCCTGAGGGTATGATGTTGGGGAGTCAGGAAGAAGGACAGCAAGGACTGCACAAGGGTAGAGGGAAAGAACTTGCCTCCTGGGCCCTGGTCTGGTCTGCCCACCCTTTCTGTTCCTCCCTGGGCTCTGGGGCAGAAAGAGGGAAAGAAGGGCCATGGTCGCTTCCACACCAGTAGCAGGGTGGGTCCTTCCTCACCAGCCCAATTTCTCTTTCCTTGGCAGTGATGACATATCTTTTGGTCTGAGGTTAAGCATATAGTTTGTTTTTTCCTTTTGAGGGAAGATACTGTATAACTGTTTAAAAATTCCCTACTCTTTAAAGTGTTTTGAAATACGTTAGAGAAAAAATAAGATTGTTCTTTTTAAGAAACTGCTTAGATTGAGGAGCCTACAAAATAGAAGGAATACAAAAGATGCTTTGTGTGAGTAATTTGGGAACTTGACTCTGGTAAATTCTACAATTCAAAGTTAATGTTGGTGTTGCTCAAAGCTAAAGATTGTAGGAAAAAGAACATACTTTCTCCTTGGAAGCCCCATCCCCAATTTTGATCTTAAAGATTAAAAATTCAAAAAATTGAAGGCAGAAGCTAACATGTTCTGGTGGCCATCTTCAAAATTCATGTAAATCTTTTCGGGAGGAGGCACTAACCTGTGGATGTCCATTAGACTCACTCATAGAGCTTTGGCTGTGTGGTTCATCTGGGGTGAACTTTGGTGGGGTGGACCCCATTTTAAAAGTTCTCCAGGCGATTCTAAGACACAGCCAGGACTGTGCATCATTGACATCACTCTGCCACTGTTGACGGACCTACCAGTGTTCTGGAGAGGTGAGGCAAACACCCTTCTAGAAATACCATGACCTTGAATTGATCCAATAGAAAGTACTCAGCTCACTGACTTGCTGCCAAAATCCTGGGTGCTCCCCAAACTCTGGCCAACCTTCCCTGGGCTAGTGACTGAGGCCTTCCTACCTGCCTGGATTCCTGAGCACTGTTTCCTATTAGGGACCTGATTCCTATGTTCTAACCACCTGTTGGGACATCCCATTACTGCTGCCTGCTTGCCTTGTCATCTGAATACCCTATGCTTGGACCTGTACGAATCCCATACTAACCGTACTAACCTGGGACATTTCCCCAGAATGCGTCTATGGGTCAGTCTACATAGGTGCTGCACCAGCTGTGTCCTCTAGGTCCAACTCTTGGCAATCTCAGCCTGACCTGGGATGTTTGGAGTGTGTACACTTGGACAATGTAAAGGCAACTCCTGAGGAGAGGGGTCAGCCACGTGGGACACTTACGTACATGGTGATCTTGACTGAGGAGGTGACATTGCTGCTAACAAAGGTGATCTTGATGCTTGTGTCTTTTATTCTTGGCTCCTGCAAGTAAAACTCCACGAGGCTGTGATGCACTAGGAAACCAAAGCACAGCAGAGACTAAGGCAGAAGGCAGAGATGCAATGTTTGGAAAGCCCCCCAAAGTGGCAGAGCAGTTGGGAATCTCAGCTCTACTTCTTAGTAGCTGTGTACCCCACAGCAGATCCAGATCCCAAGTCACCTCAAGTGTAAATTGGGAATAGTAAAATATATGTCCCACAGGTCAGAGTGAGAAGTAAGCAAATTAATACATATAAAATTATTAGGACAGTGCCTGTACCTAGGAAGCATTCAGTGTCAGTTTTATTACCTGTAGAACTAGAATGTCTCACTCTCCCTTATTTGGTGTCTTTATCATGGTTATGTAATCTTGAACCAAAAAGAATCTAGCATTTACTGTTATGGTTAGAATGTTGGTTTCCCCTCCAAAGTCACATTTGAACTTAACCCTCAACACAACAGTATGAAGAGGTGGGGACTTTTTTTGTTGTTGTTTTGTTTTCTCTTGGCCTGAAATTCTTTTTTTTTTTTATTAATTTTTATTGTTGGTTGTTCAAAACATTACATAGTTCTTGATATATCATATTTCACACTTTGATTCAAGTGGGATATGAACTCCCATTTTTACCCCGAATACAGATTGCAGAATCACATCAGTTGCACATCCATTGATTTACATATTGCCATACTAATGTCTGTTGTATTCTGCTGCCTTTCCTATCCTCTACTATCCCCCCTCCCCGCCTCCCCTCCCCTCTTCTCTCTCTACCCCCTCTACTGTAATTCATTTCTCCCCCTTATATTTTTCCCCCTTTCCCCTCACTTCCTCTTGTATGTAATTTTGTATACCCCTGAGGGTCTCCTTCCATTTACATGCAATTTCCCTTCTCTCTCCCTTTCCCTCCCACCTCTCATCCCTGTTTAATGTTAATCTTCTTCTCATGCTCTTCGTCCCTACTCTGTTCTTAGTTACTCTCCTTATATCAAAGAAGACATTTGGCATTTGTTTTTAAGGGATTGGCTAGCTTCACTTAGCATAATCTGCTCTAATGCCATCCATTTCCCTCCAAATTCTATGGTTTTGTCATTTTTTAATGCAGAGTAATACTCCATTGTGTATAAATGCCACATTTTTTTTTATCCATTCGTCTATTGAAGGGCATCTAGGTTGGTTCCACAGTCTTGCTATTGTGAATTGTGCTGCTATGAACATGGATGTAGCAGTGTCCCTATAGTGTGCTCTTTTTAGGTCTTTAGGGAATAGACCGAGTAGGGGAATAGCTGGGTCAAATGGTGGTTCCATTCCGAGCTTTCCAAGAAATCTCCATACTGCTTTCCAAATTGGCCGCACCAATTTGCAGTCCCGAGGTGGGGACTTTTGAGAAGTGATTAAGTCATGAGAACAGATTCCTCAAGAGTAGTTTAGTGAGCTGAGCCTGGTGGCACAAACCTGTAACCCAGATATTCAGGAGGCTGAGGCAGGAGGATTGCAAGTTCAAGGCCAGCCTGGGGAACTTAGAGAGACCCTATCTCAAAACTAACAAATAAAAATTTTAAAAGAAGGACTGGGAATATAGGTCAATGGTAAGTGCCTGTGGGTTCAATCACCAGTATATTAAAAAAAAAAAAAAAGACATCAGTGGAACTAGTCAGGGCCCTTTGCTCCAATCTCCCTTTTTGCCATATGAAGAATGGCAGTGACGCAGCAACAGGTGCCATCCTGGAAGCAAAGAGAACAGACTTCATAGGTGCCAAATGCCAACTCCTTCATCTTGGACCTCCCAGTCTCCAGACTATGAAAAAACAAATTTCCATTCTTTATAAATTAGCCAGTCTCAGATTTTTGTTATAGGAGCACAAATAAACTAAGACATATGCTAAATAATTCACTCCTAAAAGACAGTAGTGCTCCTCCCCGTCCCAAACAGTGCCAGAGAACCAAGCTATGTGTATAAGAGAAGGCTATTCCCCTCCCTGTGGCAGCTGGTCAACTGTGTGGCATCTTGACCCTCCCTTGGGCAGCACGGATGCTGGTACTCTCAAAGAGGGTGTTGTTGACACAGACTGGGCAAGCAGCCTGGCAGATGGTGATACCCCCAGGGCTTATCATCCCTCTGGCAAGAAAAGGTAAGGAAGATTACAACTCCCCTAATGTACCATCCTTTCCTTATCAAGGAATAGGTGCACCTGGTGGCATTTTGCAGTAACTTTGTTCTCAGAAAATTTTCCCAGGCTCCTTGGGCGATGGGAACATGGTTAAAGATGCACTCCTCACCTCTCCCCTATCTGTACTTTTACTTTTTCACTTGCTTCATTTCCTGGATGAATATTGGGTGGTGGTGAGGGGCATTCAAGGGATAGAGGTGAACTCAGTACTAAGTTGGAGGAGTGCTGTGGTACTTCTGGGCCCAACAGGATTAGTAACAGAGCTCATTGGCAAGCACCAAGATGCCAGAAACTCATGAGAAGAAAAGAGATGCTTGTATGCTCCTCCCTCCACAGGGGAAAACACCAAAGGCCATGTCTTCCATCTCTCCCTCCCAGTTGTTTACTATGGGATATTGATTGTTATGGGGATAGACAAAGTCTGAATTTGTCTATCCCCATAACTTATGAAAGCTTTAGAAATTTAATTTTCTGGGATGAGTTTGACTCATGATATCACATCTTCCTTTGCTAACAGATATGATTGATCGAGAAATTTTCTTAAGGTTCTGCCTGTCTTTTCTTTACATGGTTCTGGAAAATCCAAGAAACCCAGGCCTAAGGTTGAATGGATGAGAACTGGTAGTAAGATCAAACCTACATGGGAGTAGGACATAGGTAGCAGCAGGCAGAGAGCCCTGACTGGCTGGTAGGGAGTTCTGGATTCAAGGTCAGATGTGCTTTTCACATCTGGCACCTGAACCTTGCTGTGTCTTGGTTCCCTCAACTATAAGCAATAATCCCAACATCACCAATAGGACATGATGAGGATCAGATGAGGTAATGGAGAGAAGGCACTTTGTGAAAAACTGTTCTATAAAGCAAAAGTAATATTGTTTAAAAATATTATTTATAGAAAATCGTCTGCTCATACTGGCACATGCTTGGCAGAAATCAAGGGTGACCACTGTCCTCATGGGCAGTGCTGAGGTGGAAGCGGACCAAGGGTGCTGGCATGGGAGCCCAATGCCATGAAAGCCTGGGAGTGGCTGGATAGCTGTGAGCTGGCAGCTGGGCCCCACCTGAGCATTCTTAGATAGTTTTGCTCATGCCTGGTCCTGGAGGGGAGACCTGCTTCCATCCTCAGAATGAGAGACTTACAATACACAGGTGAGCAGGTGTTCGTGCTGGCTTGCTCTCTTCTGTGCCACTCTGTGGTTTTTGAACATACAGGGCCATGTTTCTTGGTAGAAGGAGGAGGTCTCACAACAAACATGAACAGAAAAATCAGGAGTCTGTGAATCTATCTTAGCAGGGACCTTAAAATGCTTTTAACCTTCAAGAGTCCCAGGGTCAAAAACATATATTGGAGAAAAGATAGCCTCTTCAACAAATGGTGCTGGGAAAACTGAAAATTCATATGCAACAAAATGAGATTAAGCCCCTATCTCTTACCATGCACAAAACTCAACTTAAAGTGGATCAAGGACATAAGAATTTAAACCAGAGACTCTGTACCAAGTAGAAGAAAAAGTAGGCCCAAATCTCCATTACGTCAGATTAGGACTTGACTTCCTTAATAAGACTCCTATAGCACAAGAATTAAAATCAAGAATCAATAAATGGGATGGATTCATACTAAAAAACTTCTTCTCAGCAAAAGAAACAATCAATCAGTGAAGTGAATGAATAGAGAGCCTGTAGAATGGGAGCAAATTTTTACCACATGCACATCAGATACAGTACTAATCTCTAGGATATATAATGAACTCAAAAATCTTAGCGCCAAAAAAACAAATAATCCAATCATTAAATGGGCCAAGGCACTTCTCAGAAGATGATATACAATCAATCAACAAATATATGAAAAAATGTTCAATATCTCTAGCAATTAGAGAAATGCAAATCAAAACTACTCTAAGATTTCATATTACTCCAATCAGAATGACAGCTATTAAGAATACAAACAACAGTAAGTGTTGGCGAGGATGTGGGGAAAAGGGCACTCTCTTACATTGCTGGTGGGACTGCAAATTGGTGCAACCAAACTAGAAAGCAGTATGGATATTCCTTGGAAAACTTGGAATAGAGCCACCATTTGACCCAGCTGTCCCAACCCTCAGTTTATACCCAAAGGACTTAAAAACAGCATACTTAAGGGACACAGCCACATCAATGTTTATGGCAGCACAATTCACAATAGCTAAACTGTGGATCCAACCTAGATACCCTTCAGTAGATGAATGGATAAAGAAAATGTGGTATATATACACAATGGAATATTACTCAGTGTTAAAAGAGAATAAAATCATGGAATTTTCAGGTAAATGAATGGAGATTGAGAATATAATGCTAAGTGAAGTAACCAATCCAAAAAAAACAAATGCTGAATGATTTCTCTAATATAAGAATGCTGATTCATAATGGGGATGGCAGGGAGCATGGGAGGAATACATAGAGCAAAGGCCATGGAGGGGAAGGAGGGGACATGTGGATAGAAAAGATGGTGGAATGAGACAGCCATCATTACCCTAAGTACATGTATGCAAACACAAATGGTGTGACTCTACTTTGTATTCAACCAGAGACATGAAAATTTGTGCTCTATTTGTGTAATATGAATTGAATTGCATTCTGCTCTCATATGTAACAAATTGGAATAAATAAAATTTTAAAATTTTTAAAAAAAGAGTCCCAGGCTCTCCTGCATCTGTGTTTCTAGCTGTGCAGACAGGGTGGAGCCAGTTCAGGTTGCTGCCGTATGCCGGGGGTGGAATCAGAAGCAAGGACATCTGGCTGTCAGCCATGCCTCCACCTTGAGACCCCACCTCCTCCCTCAGGCTGTGGCAGAAGTGACCACGGAGTGGAAACAGAGGCCAGCATGGAGGAAGAAGCTGCACGGAAAGGGCATAGGTTTGGGAGTCAAAATATCTGGGGTTGATGCTGATTTTTTTTCACCCAACTGTGTACCATGGGCATGTTGCTTGGTCCCTCAGAGCTTCCCTTTCCTCACCCACTTCTCTCAGAGTTGGGCTGGCCAATGACTGACACGCGTAGAAAGCCCACTGTTGACTCTGCAACCTACTCTGACCCTGAGAGATGTGGCCATGAATTCTCTCTGCCTGAAGGTAGCAACACCTCCATCTGTTCTTCTCTCAAATTCTCTGACTAAGGGAAGGAAAGGACATGCTTCTTTATTTGGTTCCAATCACTGTGCCAGAGACTTCCCTTACACTATTTTGTTTTATCCTCACAATTGATTCTTGCAAGTAGGTACTGTTATTGTTCCCATTTTCCACATAAAAAGTCCAGAAAGCTTAAATAAATTGCTCCTGATCACACAGCTGATAAGTGGAGAAGCTGAGATTCAAATCCAGGTCTTGTGTGACCAGAGTCTGAGCTCTGGGCTCCATATCACATTGCACTAGGCCTTCCAGTAACTGGAAGAAATAGTCACAAAGACCCCTCTTCTAACTCCAACACAAACTAATCAGAAAATCAGTTAAAATGATGGACACATAATGTATCATCCAAACCAGCACAATTCTGTCCTGTACATATCACAAAGCAGTCAGGAAGACCCCAAGACAACAAACATAAACCAGGAAGTACAGTGAAGACATAAATAGCACGGGGAAGAAGGAACTACATTGTCCTAAGACAGGCTTTCAGGTTTTACATCTTTTACAATCATGGGCATTTTAGCTTCGAAGAAATGCAGTGAAAGCAACTTTGGACCATTTGAATGTGTCTGTAAAGGGGAAGGTGGGCAGAGGGTGCATTACCCAGGACCCTCATCCAGTAGGGCGGCCCTGGTGGGAGACATATACAGTGTTCATCAAGGAGGGGGAAGGAAATGTGTAGGAAGGAAGGACCCAGAAGTGTGAGCAAATACTGCTCTAGAGAGACCCAACCCCCAGAGCAAATCTGGATGAGAGGAGAAAAGAGGATCGGTACATGAACGATAGAATATCCCAAGACCTCCTCTGTGGAAGTGTGGACTGGCCTCATTCTTACAGTCTGGTTCCATCTAAGACCAGAAACTGCTCTTCCCAGTATATCTTTGCCCCAGTCCTTCACCTCCCAACTGGGCTCCAACACTGGGCTGGATACAGCCCACATTGGAGTCCTGGACTCTTCCAAAAGGCACATTGACACAGCATGCATTTTCTCCCTACTCACCACAGTAGGGGGCCGTGGACATGGTCAGGAGGTAGACTTTCACTTCCTTGGGAAGCGGCTCTATCTTGATACCACTTTGGTCTCCTAGCCCTGGAAATAAAGAAGCAAAGAGGAAGCCATTTCAGGAGAAATGGAGAAGCTGAGATTCAATTCCAGGTCTTGTGTGACCAGAGTGAGCTCTGGGCTCAGCACCCAGCCATATACAAATTAATTGGCATACCCAGAAACAGACAGCTACACTGTGTACTCATTCCAGGTGCTGGGAATTGGACCCAGGGCCTTGCACATACTAGACAAACACCCTACCACGGAGCTGCACCTCCAACCCTTTAAAAAATTTTATATTGAGACAGTATCTCTCTAAGTTGCCCAAACTGATCTCAAACTCCTGGTCCTCCTTCCTCAGTCTCCTGAGATGCTGTTTTTACAGCTGTGTGCCACCATGCCTGGCTATATGACCCATTCTCAATAGATAATTATAAGAAATTTAAAATCATGTCTTTTTCTTGCAAATCAGTCTACATGACAGCTTAATGGCATTTGTATCCTGTGCAGCAAAAACAGTGCAAGGGAAATATTGGACCTGGAGACTGCAGATGACAGTCAGGGAGAGGGTGATCAGGGCAAAGAATAGAGTTAGGGCAAAGGCCCACATGATGAGGAAATGTGCTATACCCTTGGAAGTACACATGGTTGGCATCCCTAGGGTGTTCAGTGCAAGGGAATGTGGAGAGAGAGCTGAGGCTGGGCAGTCAATGGGAAGTGGCTGTTACATCAACTGGTCCATCACATCTGGGGACAATGCAGACACACACCCACTGAGCCTGAAATAGTGTTGGCTTGTTTTGTTATGGTAAGATACCCTTCCTCTAACATTTTATCAAGCAGGTATCCACTTCATTTGTATAAGCAATGTCAGGCTGCTGCAGTTTGGAGTGGTGGGAGGTGGGAGAGTGTGGAATGGGGGAGGAATATTTCCACTACTCAGGAGTTTTTCACCCTGGATAACCCCAGGATATCTGCAGCAATAGTCTACACAGGCAAGTTAGAGGACAGATCCATCAGTCTTCTCTCCCCAGACTGGCCTGGATCATTCAGGAACATGCCCAAGTGGCCCAGCTGTTAGTCAGTTCCTTCCACACTGGCTGGCATGTGGCCATCACAGTGTCGCACCTCTGAAGTGGGCACGTGTGTCACTTTGGAGTTTCCCCAGAACACACTAATTAAGGGGCTGTGAAGAGCTGGAGATGGCCAACCTAGCAAGAAGGACTTATAGAAGTATCTGTCAGAGAAGGGCAGGGGCTCTGCGTTGTGCCAATGTTTCTAGAGAGTGTCCTGAGGCTGGGCATCCAGATGAGAGGGGCTGTCGGTGCAGAGGGAGTGTGGCAGCAGGGAGCAGGAGAGCTGGTGAGAGCCAGCTGCTATCTTCTGTGAGAACAGGCTAACACCTCTTGAGTTAATTTTTCTTTCCCTCAATTGGATAGTTCAACCATTGGAACTTAGAAGGTAAAGAGGTGACAACTGGCAGGATTTGAACTTTCCCCGAATTGTCAAAGTGAGTCCAAAGGGTGACATTTTACCTATCCTTGGACAGGAAAGCAGAAAAGGGTTAAAGCAATCCACACAGTTTCCGGCAAGAAAGTCCTGGTAGCTGGCACAAGGAAAGGCCATCAATGAACAGGAATTCTCCAGGGCACTGATGTAGAGGTGCACAGCCCTCATGTGATCACAGATCAGATAACTGTAACCTGAACAGGAGGGAAAAAACAGCCAAGTTTTCAGTCAAGACAAATGGAAATTCCCTTCATGCTACTTACTGTAACTCTACCAAATTTCATATTCGAGAAGTCTATAAATACATAGGATGTCCCCTGAGTCACATTCTTAAGTTTTAATGGACATGGTTACCACTTTCTCCCTTTTCCTTTTCCTGAGTAATATAAGCTTAATCTACAGTGAAAATTGCCTGATTTCAGAGCTATTCTTCTGTGATCATGCAAACTCTCCTTTATAAGATGGGAAGACGCCTACTCTACTTCCGGACATGATTGGCTGCCTTCTTCATCACCAACCACGCAGCCAATTTTTTACAACTTCATTTTACCTAACCCAGCAGTGAGGCAATCATGATCAGTTGTCTCTGAAGCTGAAGTGCTGACACTTGACTGGCCAAATGACTGATGCAATCAGTCTGCCAAGTTCCCCAATTTACTAAAAGCTAGGTTCTATTGTTGTTATTGCTACCCTATTTAAAAGTATGCAACAACTCCCATTGGCTGGATTGGCTGGGGCTAAGATAAATAGTGAGCTACAATCCCAGGCAGGCTTCTTGGGTCTTTAGCCCCTCCCCATCCCTTGGGACCCTCTCTGTGGGACTGGTAATCAGGATGGAACTTCGAGCTGACTTTCTTTTCCCCTGAGATTGAGACACCCAGCCATAACCAAGTTCCTTCCTTCATTAACAGGGAGCTGAGGCAGAGACAAACCGTACCTTTCTCAAAATTTTTATGAAGAAGAAATGAAAAGTGGTTCATTAAAATGCTTCTGAAATTTTCCAACACCATCGAAACCAAACTAGGCCACCTGATCAAAATAACTGAAATTACTCATTAAAATGTCAAAAAGAAGCATATTTTTAGAAAACTACTAAATTTGGTAAAGCAGATTAGTGATTATTCAATAAAATTGTCAAAGGTATACTTAAAGTGTTAAGAATATGGTGAAGCCAGAAAAGAATAAAAACATAGAAACAGAAATCAGCATTTAAAACTTCTATATGAAGTGTCAATATATTAGTTATGGTCATACGAAGAATATGACTAAACAATCCTTAATGCTTAGCTTTTGACAAATTTAATCTTTTTAAATAAATAATGCTATGAAGAATATATATTCAAAAAGAACATTCCAGAAGAATGTATGTAGAATACAAGAAATGTATATTGATTGCATGTGTTCAAGAAGATCATCTTAACACACCTGTAATCCCAGTGGCTTGGGAGGCTGAGGCAGGAGGATTGCAAGTTCAAAAGCAGCTTCAGCAACTTAGCAAGGTATTGTCTCAAAATAAAAAATAAAAAGGGGTGGGAATGTGGCTCAGTGATTAAGTGCTTCTGGGTACAAAGAAGAAGGAAGAGGAGGAGGAGGAGGAGGAGGAGATCTTGAAGATAATTTTAGAAAACAGTTAAGTTTCTTATATTTGGTGAAGTGGACATGCAGTGAATGGATTCCTGAGCTAACTAGCTTTGGGCCCATTGGCTTGTTTCTGCCACAGCCACACTCTGCAGAGAATGCAGCTTGTGTGGGCTTTGCCACAAATCGGGGCACAAGGAAGAATAAGCAGTGATTGGCTTGAGTGATGTGAAGTTGTGTCAGGGCCTAAGATAAGTGGGGAGGGCAACGGCAGCACAAGTATGATGCTTCCAAAATCAGGCACTATTGTCTGAAATTCAGGTCTCCAAAGATCCTTGGTAAGTGCACAGTAAGGCACTGTAGGACTCAGCAAAGGGCACTGTCAGAAAACCCTCAGTGGTCCTCACTGGTCAATTCAGTGTGAAGACCAACGTTAGTCTCCAGCTTGTGCGGCAGGCAAACACCAATGCTCTGGCTTTCTGACCTGCATGAATGAATGTGGGACAGCCAGGCTGGTCCTGGCCTCCGTTGACGAAGTAGTCCACGTGTCCAACAGGAATCCGAATACCCAAATCTGAAAGAGGCAGAATCCCATTACCTTCTTACTTCAGGAACATATCTTCTGGGACCCACAGTAGGGTCCACTGGCAGCAGTGCCTGAATTCTGGCCTTAGGAGCCCACCCTGTCTGTGTCCACCTCACTCCAAAGAGCTCCAAGACTTTGTAAGACGAGTCATGCTGAACCAAAGAATCAATGTATAAGATACCCATACTCGCCTGTAATCCCAGCAGCTCAGGGATTAACCCAGGAGGCTGAAGCAGGAGGACCATGAGTTTAAAGCCAGCCTCAGCAACTCAGTGAGGCCCTAAGCAAATCAGTGAGATCTTGTCTCAAAATAAAAAAATAAAAAGGGCTGAGGATGTGGCTCAGAAGTTAAGAGCGCCTGGGCTCAATCCTCAATACCAAAACAAACAAAGAAGTAACAACAACAAAAAAATGGTACCTGCATTCTCCAAATAAAATCAAGAAAATACTCCTCAATCAAGTTTGTATTATAAAAAATATTATAAACTTGGTAAATTTCCTAGTTTCTGTTTTCCTTCAAGCAATACTTCAGATAAATAAGTTTAGGGCCACATTTCCACAGTCTCCCGCAAAACATACTTTTGTGCTCTCTTCACTGAGTGGAAATATGATGTGACTACAAAGAGCTGAGTTTAAGAGAGACTCTAGTCTTCCTCTTGTCACTGGGGCTATATCCTAGGCCCTCCCATATAGCACATCTGACCCCTCTCCCAACCCTAGACTGGGTTAGCCCAACCACCAAGGACCCTGATTTTCTCCTTCAGGTCATCTGTCACTCTTGTAAGAAACTAATTGTGTATTATTTGCTTAATGACATCTACCCAAGGGTTAAGCAGAGACACAGAAATCACCCTTAATCCCAGCCTTAGCCTCACTTCCCACACCCAGCCCATTAGACTGTGGTCAGCTCTATCTCAGAGTATATTCAGAAATATATTCTGAATCTTTCTCCTACTGTCTGTCTCTACTGCCACCACCTTGGCCCAAGTCTCCAACCTCTCACCCAGACAACCCCTGCAATTGCCCTGTCCTTGGCCTCTGGGCCTCCCTTAGTACCCTCCTGTACTTGGTTCCCTGTATAGAAGCTGCAGTCTCTTAAAGAAATCCAAGTCACTGCCCTATTCTCAGGGATCTTAGAACCAAAGGGAAGCTCCTTGCCAAGTGTAGCCTAGACTGTTCCCTCTTCTCCAACACACTCAACACCTCCTCCTCCTTCACTGCCCTCTAACCATACAGTTCCCTTTTTTTGTCTCTAGAACAAACCTGTGTCCGGACCTGCATTTCACTTCTAGCTGGAGGGATTCTCTGTATCTGGAATGCTCTTCTCCCAGCCTTCCTAGGGCTGACTTGTTCTCATCCACTAAATTTACCTCACCTCTTCTTGAGCAGATGTTCCCCAAGAATCCTATGGAGCAGATCCCCTACCTGTCTTCCCCCTTCTCACTGGTTCTTCATTATAATAATCAAAATGTGTAATCATCTCATTTGTTTCCTTGGATGTAAGATCCACAATGGCAGGTCTTTTGCCTGACATTTCTCTGCTGGGTCCTTACCACCTACCACACTCCCTGCCTAATAGTTATTGAGTGAATAAATAGATGAGTGCCTGATCCAGAAGCCTATGAGTTCTGAGTGGGCAGGGACCTTGTCTAAGCCTTGTTCACTGCTGTATTCTCAGTACTGGTTACATAGCTCAGTAAAGATGAATTGAATAAACGGAATGAATTTTTTTTCAATCCAATCAGGAACTTTGAAGGGCCTAAGACCTATCTCAGGTAACTGGAGACCTAATAAGTCATCTGGTTAGCCAAATTAGGGGCATAAGGGACTTGTGTTATTAATGAACAAGGTTAATTCACCTGACAGAGGCAGACAGAGTGCCATGGGCTTTGGAACCTCTGGGAAGTGAAGGTGTGAACGAGGCTACATGGGCTTCTTCCAGAATCACTTGTCTGTGGGTCTTGGATGCTAGAGGAGGCTTGTGACCACAGAGAATGAGACATCTCCTTCAAATTTACCAAGTTTATAATATTATTTCATGCAAACTTGATTGAGGAGTATTTCTTGATTTTATTTGGTGAATGTGGGTACCATTTTTTTTTTTTTGTATCTTTGTTTGTTTTTGGTACTGAGGATTGAACCCAGGAGCTCTCAACCTCTGAGCCACATCCTTAACCCTTTTTATTTTTTATTTTGAGACAAGATCTCACTAGACTGAAAACTCTTTTGGTCAGACCAGATGTTATTTCTCCTCGCTTCAATGACACTGAGTACAGTGCTTGGCACAGACTCTGGGCATTTTCTATCAAGTAGAAATGAGGAAGACTGTCCACCTCGTTTCCCAGTTGGTCAGAAGGGCTTAATTTGGATATAATGGATTGAGAGTTGGGGGGTCTTTCCTGTGTCTGTCACCATTGGCAGGGGGCTTCTCATTCTCCATTGCACTGAGGATTGGGCTTGTTCACAGGGGAGAAGAGGAGTCCAGATGGGGAGAGGAATCCCCCCATCCCCAGGGACCAGACACAATCACCCTGAAAAAGCAGCATAGCTTTCCCATATGTCAGTTGGGCAGCAATGTCCTCCCCAATCCCTTCTCAGTACAAAGTCTGGTTTTGAATCAAAGAGAGGGACTCCCAAACAAGCGAGTTTCGTCCATAAATGAAAATCCTACGTGTATTGGCTGCTAAAAAGAAAACCAGTTGTCTCAGTGGTCACAAAACGACTCCCGAAAGAGACTTTGAAGATCATTCTCGTAATGACTGTACAGCAGAAGCCCTGAGAGAGACAGGGCCATACCACTAGGTGCCAGCCTCCTGGCCTCTGCCTTGTGCTTACTCCCCCTCCCCAGAAACGTCACACACGCAAGTATCCCCCACCCCCATCCTGCTCACTGTCGCTGTCTGTGTGGATGGCTTCCACGAAGAGGGCATCTCCAGCATCCAAGCGCTCCTCCAGACTGGCTCTGGTGTACTCTGGTCCAGCAGGGTCTAAGCCTGCAAGAACAGACAGCTATTAGGAGCTAGCTCCCTTTCCTCTCAGCTGTAGGAACTGCAATGGGACCACCATACACCTTCCTGGATACCCCTCCAATTCAGATCATGGAGTGCTCCAGCAAAGACCAAGGTTTGGGAGAACTAACTCAGGACCACCTCACTCAAGAAATTCCACTCACTGTTGTCTCTCTTGTGGTAACCTTCAATGACCCAGTTTTTCTGGCTCTAAAATGAGTTTGATAATACCAACTATTTGGCAATGGCTAATGTGCTCATATTAACCTTCAGGGGCAACTAGATCTCTCCCCATTGGGGCCTCACTGGAAGAGTATGTGGAACATGACTCAGAATTATCCCACCAAAGAGCCAGGAAGTTGGGGTATTTACCACATTGCCTTAGTCCGTTATTGATTGAGGGTGGCTTCTGAAGCATAAAGTCCCCCTCCCACATTTGAAGGTATGTAGCAAAACTGAAGGTGATTCCCACAGTGGGCCAAGGAGATAAGGGATTTTACAGCTCATTTTATAGACCTAGACACTGGGGCTCAGAAATACACAGCCTCTGATACTAATATTAGAGACCATGCAATAGTAATGATAGCATTTTATGTAAAACAACTACAATAAATAAATGTTAGTGGTAATAGATGACTCAATCATACAAATAATGGCTCAATACACCACTCTGCCTACCTCAAAAGAGGCATGTCCAGGGCAATTCCTTTCTATCTCTGAACCCTGGGAGGATGGTCAGGGAAAATGTTACCTGTGATCCGTCCCAACTGGCCTTTGTAGAAATGTCCCACCATGCCCCCAACATGGGCCCCCAGGCTTACTCCAATGATGTGGATGGAAGACTCTGATACACCCAGCGCCTGGAATGGACATTGACAGTGAATTTGTTTTGGATCACAACTTTTCCCACAGACTTCAGAGGCTGAGGGCCCTGGGCAAGACACACCCACCACCCATGGAGAAAAGGGCAGACCTCTCATCCATCAATCACTTTTCCTCTTCCCTTCCCTGACAATCCCCTCACTTCAAAGTGTGTGACTAATGACCAGGACATCCCCTATTAAGGAGCCACTAAATTCCAGGCAAACTGCACTGCCCATCTACTACTCCTTTTACAGAGGAGGAGCAGGAGCCTCCTCGGCCAGGTTCAACACCAAGTGACTAACTCCAGATTTGATCTAAAGACCAACAAGCCCTGAAGGGCTCTGCTTCTGCCCTGAGCCCCCTTAAGAGGTGATTTTTTTTTTTCTCTTTGTGCCCTGTCTCTCCTCTGTAAGTAGCCCAAAATCACCCTGAGCTCTTTTGCACCTACCAGGAGTTTACTGAGGAAACGGGAAATCTCCAGGCTCAGTTTAACCACATTTTCCACAGCCGAGTAGTAGACACCTGTAGATCCGTAAACCCAGTCCACAGCGATCACGTTAGCATCTACTGCATTCAGAAGGGCTCTAATGAACGTATTAATCCAGGAAGGCTTTTTTCCTAAAGCCCTAGACATGGGGACAAAAAGGAGAGGAAAATGACTTGCCAAGCTGATATCCATTGTCATGGAAGCCTCTGTTAATCCCAACCCAGAGAAGAAGTCAAAACTAGAAAGTAGGTATGAGGGGGATCCATCACACAGTGCTTTGGACATAGGGAGGACATGATCCCAAAGTTGCTAAGCCTCCTGCCAACAGAGGAGGCTTTGTGTAAATTATCCCTGGGTGCCTTATGGTTCAGATAGTTGCAGCCTCAAGCCAGGGCTCAGAGCTCAAGCTGAATTTCAACCCATCTGCTTTCAATCAGGCACATTTGTGCAATACTAAACTACATAAACCACACACACTGCCTAACTCCTGTTTGTGCTATTTGTAGAAAAGATGACTTTGTACCTTAAACTTTATATTTGTGAGCTTAATTCTTATTCTAGAATATAGGCTCTTTCCTTGAGGATGTTTTCATTCATTCATTCACTTATCCAATCATTCAACAAATGTTTGTTGCGTACCTATGGGCCAGGTAGTATGCTATGTGTTTTCTAAGAGATAAAAAAACAAATAAGATATAGTCCCTGTTTTTCTGAAACTTAAAGTATAATGAGACTTCTGTAGAAACAGAGTGATGGAAATTTTTTCAGAAATCTTTTCCAATAGAATGGGATCAGAAATGAAGTTTTTGAAATAACCTCCACTGTAGGAACAATCTGAGCATGCTCATGTGGGCAGAGGAGTGCAGACTGGATTGTGCCATGGAAAAGGGTTTGGGGGGACATAGAAGCAGACAGACAACTGGCCTGATGAGCTCTCCAGCTCTCTTAGCCATCCCTGCATTGGAGGCACAGGCTCAGCCTTAGATAGTGACTGAGTGTGAGGCTTGCCTGAGGACAGACTTTGAAACAAGAGTGAGGAGGGAATGTCTAGGAATTATGCAGCTGGGAATCCAGGGATCCAGGAGGTGGAGAGGACAGGAATTAGGAAGTGGTGATCCTCTGTGCCTACTCTTCATCAGATACCCTCAACTTGAGTGGTTCTATAGTGCTGCTATTCCACCACAGTCTCTCCTTTGTTCCTCCTGGGAACCTTTCTGTTCTTGGTCTTGTCTTGGACTTCGGGTGAAAGTTGTTGGAAGGAAGGAGTGATTGAATTGAGACTCAGTGACTATATGTTATGACAAAATTTGGACCGTAGGATATCAGAACTTGTAGAAGAGATGTGTTCTAACTCCTGAGAAACACTAACCTTTGGGTATGATGGAAGTACCCATAAATAGAGTTTCTCAGGTCACAAAACCAGGGAAAAAAGTGAAAAAAAGGAAATAAAACCCTACGTAAAAACACCAGGCCATCACCCCTGGGTAACTTCACAAAGCCTGTGACCTCATTGTCTGAGATGAATCATGTCACACAGCCCACACTTCAGAGGTAACAGTATGATATTTTCACTCAGGAACCACTAATACTGTCTCTACAACTTCTTTAATTCAGATGTGGAAACTGAAGCTCTGTGTATGGAGTGACTTGTCAAGGTCAGACATATATGTACTGTTTGTGAGTATGCATATCCATATGCATGGCCCACAAGAATGAAGGACACAGGGGTGTGCGTGTTGATGAGATGTCTTCAAAAACAGCAGGGCTTGAGAGATGGATCATGTGATGGTCAGTAAATCCTCCCCTTGCTCCCCACTAAATTCCTATGGCACTATGTCCCCTTCATAGTTCTCAGTTGAAGAGATCCTACTGGCTGGTTAGCTCCCACCTGAATCCATGAATAATTAGTTTGGTTCCCAGACTGGCATTGAATCCAGAGTCTTGGATGTCACTGCTTTCTTCCAGTAGCTGCCCACAGCTAGGGTCTGAAGGTGCAAAGAGGAGAAACTGCACTTTGAGATTGGTGCCTCGGAGGAGGTTGGCATTCTGGAAATCAGTGCACTTTGGCTGTGGGGTAAGAGGTACATCCCCTGGAGGAAAATAAAATAGAACAAAAACATCCAGAGTAAGGTCATCTGTTTTTAAAGGAAAGAACGATGTTCTTGGAAGGAAGAAAGAAACAGGGGCTTTCAGGCATGCGGTTTATCATAAGTCAGCTAGGACAAGAATCACTTAGTGATTAAAACCTGCATTAATTCTTTAACCAAAATCTGTGAATATTTTTCATGCCTAAGAATGAAATACTAGAGAAGATTATGAATATTGCTCAATTAGAGGAGGTTAAAGCCCACGTTGAAATGGCTATCATGGGCTGAACAGAGTTCTTATGTGGAAGTTCTAACCACTGATAATTTAGAATATAACTAAATTTGGAGAGAGGGTGTTTACAAAGGTAATCCAATTAAAATGAGGCCAGTATGGTGCTCCCTAATCCAATAGAACCAGAGTCCTTATAAGAAAAGGAAATTTGGACAGCAACAGAGAAAAGATGATGCGAAGAAGCAGAGGAAGAAGACGGCCATCTGGAAGCCATAGAGAGGCCTGGGGAATGTTCTTTTCTTGCAGCCCTCAGAAGGAACCCACCCTACCAACACCGTGATCTCAGACTTCCAGCCTCCAGAACTGTGAGACACAAAATTTTTGTTGTTTAAGTTACCCTAGCCTGTGGCACGTTGTTATGGCCACCCCATCAAAGTAAAACAATTTTCTAAAAAGAACCCTGACACACCAAACAAGCCATTGCCCTGGGGACTAGGCTCATCCTGCTCTAACTGCCCATCCTGGAGGTTTTCAAATGCCCTACCCCCACATAACCACTTCTTGTCCTTATGTGGAGTCCAGAGAAATTCTAGAATGTTCCAGCACCTAGCCATTGGCTGCTAGCCAACTGACAGAGAACAGCTTTAACAAGCTACACCTACTCAGCAGCACCTTACAATACACACCATTAAACTGGCTATTTTATGGCCAAGGTCATTGAAGGGTCTTTTACAATATCAGCTTCCTTTCAGGAAGTTGAAAATCTGGCCCATGGTCAATACCAGGCATCCCACACCCATGTCCCTTTTTTGCGATGCAAGGGAGTGGTCCCTGACTTCCACACCGCCAACAGGGATTGCTTGGCAAGAGCAGCAGGGTGCACACTGACCTAAGCACACAGCACAATCATGTGCTGTTGGCAGCTTCCTAGCTGCACTGCCACAGAACAAAGTGATTCCCAAAATCAGTGGTTCCAAGAAAAGTCCAGATGGCAGATTTTATTCTGTGCAGGCCTCTCCACAGAGGAAGACAAAAATTTTAGATTCTGCAGCAATTATCTGGTGTCAGAGGTAACTGGGGACACAGACACAACACAGGATCTGGGATGAACTAGAATGTGGTGCCACGAGTGGATTGCGGGATCCTCAGTCCTCAGAGAATATACCTCACACAGCAAGGCCTTATGGAGCATCAGCCCATCACTGCTTCTGAGCCCCAGATCTTGTCCCTAATTCCCTGCAAAGCCTTTCTGAACAGCCAGCTCTTAGACACTCCTGGATCCAAGCCCACTCTGGGTGCAGCTCCCCTACTTCACCCCTGAGCTCCTCAGCCTGCAATCTACACATGAAAGAGAAAGATGCTCACCTGTACTCTTCATCTGCTTTCCCCAGTGTTTGGCTTTCAGATGAAAGGATTCTGCTTAAACATGAGATTTAAACTACTTAAGTTAGTAAATCTACTCTATTGGTCATATAGAAAAATCTGCATCCATACAGCGGAATTGAGTCCTTTTGGATGAGCATAACATGTCACAGGGCAGTACTGTGATTTGATATAAGTTGGGTGTCCCCCAAAGTTTTCTATGTGAAGTCTTGGTCCCCAAGGTGATAATATTAGGAGATACAGTAGATCTGTAAGAGGTGGGGCCTAATAAGCGGTCCTTAGGTCTTTGGGGATATGCCTTCAAAGGGGACTGTGGGGCCTTGAACTCTTCTTCTTTCTTTCTCAACTCCTGGCTTGAGATGTAACATTTTGCTCCAACACACACCAATCACGATGAGCCACCCAAACCAGAGGCCAAATCAAAAGAGCTTCCTTATCTTAGACTTGAACCTCCAAAACCATAAACTAAATAAGCCTTCTTCCTCTTCTTCCCACCCCTCCCTTCATGTGTGTGTGTGTATTTGTGTATGTGTGTGTGTATGTGTTACTAGGGATTGAACCCAGGGGATGTTGCTCTACCTCTGAGCTATAGCCCCAGGCCTTTTTTATTTTTGAGACTAGGTCTCTTCTTTTTTAATTTTTGGCGGTGCTAGGGGTTAAACCCAGGGCTTTGTGCATGCAAGGCAAGCACTCCAGCAACTGAGCTATATCCCTATCTCTCTTTTCTCTTTTTAAAGTGAGTTGCCTAGAGCATTTCATTATAGTAACTCTATTCTAATACAGCAAGCCTCAACAATCATCAAAGAATCAATATCATCCAGACAATATCATCTAAATAAAATATAATAGAAAGAGAAATCAATACCAAAAGTTATTTAAAAATACATTTGTTAAATGTTAAAATACATCTGTGAAATGTTGAAAAAAATACTGTTCTAAGTAATGTGTGGGTTGAAGAAAAATCACAATGGAAGGTAAAGAATATTAAAAACTAAATGACAAAAAAAAATACAGATAAAAATTTGTGTAAGGTGGCTAACACAGCTCTTAGGGTGTTAAAATGGTGTATTGGGAAGCCATTATCTGAGGCAGTGCTAGAGCGTGAGTGCCTACCTGAGTAAACCAAAACCCAGCAAATGGAGAACATCACGCCGGGTTCTCTAAGTAGTGAAACTTAAGCACTACTGATCTGAAGTGGCCAACTAATCTATAGCTAGGGACTTTAATGCTACCACTTCATTTTTCTTTCTTTATGGTACTGGGGATTAAAGCCAGGGATGCTCTCCCGCTGAGCTATGTCCCCAGCCCTTTTAATTTTTTATTTTGAGACAGGTCTTTTTAAGTTGCTGAGATTGGCCTCCAATATGTGATCTTCTTGCCTCAGCCTCCTGAGTCACTGGGATTACAAATTGCCACAGCAACTGGCTCCAATCCACATTAACCACTCAAGGATTTTTTTTTGCCTTGCTCCACATGTATCTCTTAAAAGCTTTTCCTTCATGCCTCTTTGGTGAAGTCCTGGACCAATTGCAGTCAGAAGCAAATTCATGAATCATTGTTGGCTCTAATAAACTTCGAAAAGCAAATTTTAAGTGCCTAAGTTTATCTTTTAATAGGGGAAATATATAACCTTAAATTAAAATGTTACAGTGAAAAAGGGAAAGATTTAGATTAGACAATTTACTCTCTTAACTCAGAAAAGAACAGTGCATCAACTCCAAATAAAATATAGGGAAAGAAATATAAATATGGTAGTGCAACCCAAGCAACACCATCAGCAACTGTCACTGAGATTTTGTAGGCCAAGTTTCTTGGACACGTCTTGATTCTTCCCTTCCTCTCACTGTTGCGGGAAACAGACCCATCGAGAATTAACCAGAAGCACTCGGAGAGAACTCCAAACTTTATTTACATGGGCAGTCCCAGAGAATACAAATTCTGAGCCCTGATCCACAGTTTCTCACAATATATATATGTTATTTGGCATCATCTTAGATGCCATCCTATTGTTGGGGCTTTTTTCCTCTTTTTTTAAAAGAGTTCCTAATCTACGAGGCTGCAGGCCTTGGGCCAGGTCTCTAACAGAAAGCATGCTTAAAATGTATAAAATATGATATGTCAAGAGCTTTGTAATGTTTTGAACAACTAATAATAAAAAATAAATAAAAATAAAAAAGAACCAGCTGTTTTCACAGGCATCTGTTAAACCTCTAGCCTTAAAGCTTGGTACAGGGGCTGGGGTTGTAGCTCAGTGGTAGAGTGTTTGCCTCTCGTGGGGAAGGCACTGAGTTCAATCCTTAGCACCACATAAAAATAAAGGTGTTGTGTCCATCAACAACTAAAAATATTTTTTTAAATATTAAAAAAAAGCCTGGTACAGGTATGTTTACATTTCAAGAGGGAGAAGTGGAACTCCCAGGGTAGTTATATATAATCCAAAAGATAGGGACCCCTGAGGTTCCTGAAGAAAGGCTGAGAGATAGGAAAGGAACTGACCCTCTCCCCAGGCACTGGTTTCTTACTATAATATTTTTATAATTTCATGTTACAACACAAATGCTAAGTAAATCCTGTTGGCTCTACCAGTGGAATCATATGTTCAATTTTCAACCATATTCACCATCTACTTGCACAACAATCATCACCTTCTAATCTACTATGGAATTTGCTAATTTGCTATACTTACTGTTTACTGACTGCCTGCCCACATTACATTATACTTTCAAACAAGGCAGGGATTTTTTTTTTAAATCCATTTTGTTCACGCCACTGCTTAGAATAGTGTCTGCCACACACAATAAACTCCCAAGAGCTATTTCTTTGAAAAGAATGATAAACTAGATGTACTTTTGATAAAACAGAATAAGGAAAAAAGAGAAGGAAGTCACAAGTAAACAATATCAGGGGAAAAAAAGGGGATATAAATATAGACATGGTCAATGTTATTTAAATCATAAAAGAACATGTTTGTACCCAACCAAAAATGGAAAATATGACTATTTTCTTAAAAGTGTATAATTTCCTAGATAAGCACAACTTACCAAAACTCAGTCAAGAAAGAAAAAACAGAAAATCAAATGCAAAACTATAACATAATGGAAATGAAGCAGTCATTTTAAATACATCTATCAAAAACCTCTAACAGGGGCTGGGGTTGTGGCTCAGTGGTACAGCACTTGCCTAGCATGTATGTGAGGCCCTGGGTTCGATTCTCAGCACCACATAAAACTAAATAAAAAATAAATGAACCATTGTGTCCATCTACAACTAAAAATATTTTTAAAAAACCAAAAGCCTCTAACAGGCCAGCTTTACAAAGGAGTTCTACCAACCCTGCAAGATTTAATTTATACATGTTGTTCCAGAGAAGAGAAAACGGAAGACAGAGCTGGGCACAGTGGCACATGCCTGTTATCCCAGCAGCTTTGGAGGCTGAGACAAGAGGCTGGCTAGTTCAAAGCCAGTCTCAGCAATTTAGTGAGACCCTAAGCAACTCAGCAATACCCTGTATCTGAATATAATATGAAAAAAGGGCTGGGGATGTGGCTCAGTGGTTAAGTGCTCCTGGATTCAATCCCCAGTACCAAAAAATAAAAATAAGAGACAGAATTTCAACTCATTCTATAAGAATAATAAAAATATTAAAAATAAATAAATAATAATATTTAAATAAAAATATTTAAACTACATAAAATATGATCAGATCTAAATCCAACAAGGATAACAAGATCAAAAAGCACACACACAAAAAATTCATGGCCAAGCAGAGTTTAAACCAAGGAATAAAAGAATTGTATAATATCATAAAATATATAATAATATATATAAACATAATTAATAATTAATATAAAACCATATGCTCATCTCAACAGAAGCAATTCCATTTAGCACCGGAAACAAATAAAAATGCTTTCCATCACTGTTTCTGTTTGAACATTGTACTGTGGTCCTCGTCCTTGCCAGGAAAATGACATTAAAATGGAATAAGGCTATAGAATTTGACAGGGTAGAGAAAAAAATTGCCAGTTGTCGATCATTCAAGAGTAGAGAACGTGGCATAGTGGATCCTGCTTGGACATCCCCAACCCCTGCTCCAAACTTAAGAACAATGACAGCTGAAGCTCAAAAGACAGGAAAAAGGACTTTGATTCTTGCTCTTGGGTTCTGTTACATATCTTTTATGGAATGGTTTTGTTGTTGTGTTGTTTTCTTCTTTAGTTCATTTATATGTGAATTATATTAATACATTGTGAAGGATTTAAAAAAATCCTTTTATAGCCAGGCACAGGGATGCACTACTGTAATCCCAGTGACTTAGAGAGACTGAAATAGGAGGATCACAAGTTTGAGGCCAGCCTGGGCAACTTAGCAACCCTGTCCCAAAATAAAAAAAATTAAAGGGGCTAGAGATGTAGCTCAGTGGTAGCCTACCACTAGGTTCAATTATCAGTACTGAAAAAAATTCCTTTTGTTCGTTGGATTAAAACTTACTTGTCCATGATGGTTTTTTGTTCTTCTTCTTTTTATGATCCAATTTTCTAATTCAGTTTTTAAATATATGTTATTTTATCATTATGCCTGTCTTTATTTCATAATTTCTTATGTGTGTATTTTTATCCTTGTGTATGCTCAGCATGCTTATTTTAAATTCTATAGTAGGGCAAATCCTATAAAGTTCCCTCTAGCCCTGTAGGAGTTCTGACTCTTTTTTCTCATTTGGACAAATCCTACTCTTAAAAAAAAAAAAAGAAAGAAAGAAAAAGAAAAAAGAAAAAGTCTACATCATAGGTTTTTTTAAAAACTTATTTCATCTGGAAATGAAAAAAATTTTCATGGTCACATAAAAGGAGTCAATACTCTAATACTTAGCACAGAAGTAAGAGAAACTTAAAATATTTAAGTGTAGCCAGAAACCGTGGCACACACCTGTAATCCCAGCTACTCAGGAGACGAGGCAGGAGAATCACAAGTTCAAAGTAGAAAGTACACAGGCTTGAGGTACCATTATGTGGGAGAGTGCATGCTTAGCATGTGCAAGGCTCCAAGTTCAATCCCAGCACCAAATAAATAAAACATGAAAGTGCAGTTTAAAAGTACAGGCAATACATGGGGAGGCTCCAACATTTACCCAGTATTCTGTACAGGAAGAAAATGAGAGAAAAAGCAATATTTTTTAAAAAAGATAATTGCTAAGACATTTCCATAACTTAAAAAAAGTACGAATTCTCAGATTAAAAATTATTCTCAGAATAATGAGCGAGATCAAAAAATGAGTAAATTAATACTGGGCGCTAGATTAGCAACAATGAAACAATCTGATAACACTAAATGTTAGTGAAAGAGGACAAGTGGTCACATACATTTTTGGCGGAGATCTGAAATGGGTTAACCACTTTGGAAAGCAATTTGGTTATACCTAGTAAAACTGGAGAGCCCAATGCCTTGGGATCCGGTGATTCAATTTTTGAAATCAATCTTAAATTTTCCATATTGCAACATATACATAATAGAAAAAATCTGGAAAAAAAATCTAGCTGTACTTTGGTGGAGAGAAATGAGTAAATGAACTGTGAGTTAGTTTATAATTTTGAATAATCTGCAATATTTAAAATGAAGAGTAACATCTCTCTACCTGAATAGTCCATGTTGATGAGTAAAAAGTAAAATTTGAAATTTTAAAGTGTTTTCCTCAGAGGTAAATTTTATACACATTTTCTTCTGATTCTTTCCAGGAAAAAAAAATATACATGAACAGGCATAAACTGCATATATTTAAGTATTCCTTTTGTATTTATTTTGTAGTGGAAAATACCTAGAACTTAGCCAAAGAGAAAAGAATTCTGTTTTTCGAGTTTAGAAGCACCGGGACTTGCAAACTACGTCAATCAAACTGGAATACAACTCAGATAGAACACAGGCCTCTTCAGCAAAAAGGGAAGTGGTAGAAGACAGGAAAGACCTTAAAACCCCTTCTAGGATACTGTTTTGTCAGCAGAAATGGGAGGTGATAAGGAAAAAAGAAAGCAGTCCAGGCAGTGGGCACCATAATTCCCTGGGAAAGGAGAAATGGGCCGCTGAGCCAACCTAATTCTGGGATCACTTCTCTTTGGGATGGTGAATCCCAACCAAGGTATTAATTAGGCTCTGGATGCCAAAATTTCCTCTGCAGACAGGGTGGGGCTCCCTAGCACACAGAGGACTTTAGGGACCAGAAAGATCCAAAAGTCAGTCATCTAGCAGAGAGGCTCTTCTTCTCATCCTGGAGGCACATGTGCATGTACAAGCTACACTCTCTGCCAATAACTTTCCTCTGGGACCAGTAGGATATTCCTGAGTGATATCATGCTATTTGCCTTCAGTTTTTCTTTTGGGAAAACAGAGTTCTAGACTTTGCTGAAGAGAACCTGGAAAGTCCAGGGAAAGACAATAATCTTGGCAGGTAATAAGGATGGCAATCAAGTGGCAGGCCATAGGACTGGTGGTGGCAGTCTGCCTTCTTCATCCTCATTTTTCCCAAAACTAAAAACTTCCTAGGGCAAGCACAGAAGTGGTCCCACCTGCATTCCCTGCACCTTCCTCTGCACATCCCCACTCCTGTTCTAGTGTCCTTCCATGCAGGTCACCAAGGTGTTTTGTGACTGACCATCCAGTGCCTCTAAAAGCCATTAGAGAATCTCTTTAGCCAGGGGGCACAAGATTGTATTCCATTCTGATTTGAAGATGAGAGTTTCCTTTGATATGTACTACCAACCTGTTCTCTGTGTGGGTAGATTAAATGGTGATTCTGAAGACTTTGCCATGTGTCTAGCTAGGGCTATGGAAGAAATAGTGTAAAACAGAAGATGTAGTCCCCACCCTTGTAGAGACCACACTCAAGCTGGGAATAACCAAACCAGCATGTGTGAGACTCTGCATTAGGGTGGACCTAGAAGAAAGTTTGAAAGTGTGGGGGCAAGAACCTGATGCTGGAAGGATCCTCACAAAGGGGATGCCCTGGCGTTGCTAGTGGTGAGGAGATTCTAGACATCAGGCAGCTGCAGGGAACCCGGGAGAAAAAGAGGCCTTAGCAGAATCAGTGGGGCTCAGTGAGCAGAGCAGGGCAAGGATAGCAGATTGAGGTCCAAGGCCTGAGCATGGGAACCAAGGGCTTGGTTCACATGTGAAGAGGCTTTCTGAATGAAGGAGGGCAACTGACAGTGAACTCTGGACATCTGAAGAGCCTTGATGTGATTGCTGAGGAAATTTAAAAAGAGACTTCCATCCTCATCCCAGATACTCTGCAGAGCAAGAACCTTGTGTGACTTTTCTCTGAGTCTTCTGTGATAAGGGCCACTTCACCAAGACCCCCAGGGCCCACTTTAAGGTGAGGTAAGTGAAGAGCTGGTTTGACCTGGATTCACTGAGGACTTGGAACTAGAATAGCTGGATGATTCTGAAAAAGAAAATGGGGTGTGGGAAGGAGCAGTGCAGGTGAAAAGCATTCACTCCTCCTATGCTAAAAAAACAAAATTTTATGGAGCTCTAACAATTTAGAGTAAAAAACAGGCAAAGAGCCTAAACAGGCAATTAATTGGAAGCAAGTGAAAATAGCCGATACAGAAAAAGATGTTCGACCTTAATCATAATAAAAATAAGATTTAAGTCAATGTTGTAATACTATTTTTCCTATCAGATTAACAATACTAAAAATGTTTGATATAGCAGAGTATTGATAGGTAGGAAAATGTGCTTTTGAACTAAATGAATAATTACAACCTCTTTGCAGAGAAATTTTTCTCATATCTGCAAAAATGTACAATATATAAATCCTTTTCAATATAGTATATAGTACATAAAGTCACTAAGAAGAACAAGGTAGCTCCATGTGTTGATATGGAGGCTTTCACACATGGGCACAAAAATACATATAATACATATATATTAGATAAAGAAAAAATAATACACAATACACATAAATATATATAGTGAGTTTATAGCATACCTTTAGAACTGTGGGAGTTTTTCCTACTTGCATGTATTCCCATGTATTGCTTGTACCCTTTTGAAAATTTCTGAATCTTAAAACTTGCCATTTTTTCCTTGTGCTCACTTTATCTCCATGACATGCCAGGGGTTTATAAACAATAGGAAGGAGAGGTGGAGAATTGCATACTGGTTTGTCCAAGTCTGAAAAGCACCCATAGTTTCCCATTCCTGGGCCTGAGTGCTGAACAAGTGTTAAAGAAACGTCCCTAAGACCCTGGCAAAGCCCCAGCTTCCCCCATGGGAAGTGAATCTCGGGGCCCAGCTACATAGGGCTCCTTCTCCTCGCCTGAGCTGCTTGTGGCTCACATAGGTTGACCTATGTTCTGTAAAGGTTAGAAACGTCATCTCCGTGATCCTGTCTTTACTTGTCTGAGGTGTGTTCTGCAGACTGCTATCTCACCCATACTTTTGTTTTAAAAATTTTTCTTTGTCTAGAGCAATCTGATTGTGTGGCCTGGGCTGAGAAGGGAGTGGGGTGCGCTGACAGGAACAAAAGGGGGCTCAGAACCATAGCTAGACACTGTGCTGTCCAATGTGGAGGTAATGGAGGAGACAGGGGTGTGTGTCTGGGGTTATGGGCTCCCTCCACCACGCTTTCAGAGGACACTGCGGGGTGGGAGGAGGGCAGGGGCTCTCAACACAGCTGACTTGAGGGTGGGCTCTTGCCAGACATGTAGGGACAGCCCAGCCTTCAACAAGGATGGCATTGGCTGGCCTACGAGAGGCCAGCATTGCAGCTCCAACCCTGGCTTCTCCTCCCCAGCCACCTCTGCCCTCAGCTCAACACTACAGGCCCTGAACCTGCACTCCCTCTGAGCCCCAGCCTCCTCGACAGACACAGCCATGTTCTCTGATGACCTACAGATCCCTTGGTCAGCCACGGGGATGAAATTCTTCACTCTCTGAACCCCATTTTTTGGTGAAAGTGTTACTTCAGAACTAGGGTCATTGAATTAATCTACCATATATGTCAAGAAGTGAAAACGAGGCCTGTGATCTGCTCAGTTTCTCCTAAGCCGTCATGGCCTTTGGTTTATTGAATGGTTCTTGAGGGCCATGTCCTGGGTTAGGCTCTGGGGATTTGAGGATGAGTAAAATACCAACCATAGCCACCTTCAGGGACTCAAAGTCCAGAGGGGAAAGTTAAAGTAAGCAGGAAACAGACATCAGGTCTGCAGCCAGGAACGCAGGTGATGAGAGAACACCTGACTCAGGTAGAAGACTTCAGAAACCACCTCCGGGAGCACACACAGCCTGCCTGCACACACAAGGGAGTTTGATCAAGGAGCAAGCTCAACAGCCTTGACCTCCCCTAGTCCAAGGAGAAAGCTGCTGCGGCCTGGTTTGCTATGGAAGGTTGTGAAGATGCTCAGTCAAGAAACAAGAGGGTTACCTTCCACAGGGCCTGTGAGCACCGGCTGCCATGCCAGTGTGACAGAGGGACCCTCCTGATCAACTGGCATCTCAGCACCTCCTTAACCTCCCTCCTTCATGCTCATTTGATCTCTTCCTTTCCTTTCTCTTGATCTCTCTGCCTCTCGACTGCCTTAATGCAGTTACGCTCTTTTTCCTTTCCCTTTTGGCAGGTGTCCCTCTTGGTCACACACACAGTATCTCCACCTATCCACCTGTCCATTTTGATTTCCAATATAGCACTTTTAAAAGAACAGGAAACATTGATTCAATATGTAGTGTCACCATTGACAACACACTCAGTTAAAGTGGGAAGGAAGAGATAGATGGGAAATAGAGAATGGTCTGCAACAGATAGCTGTGAAGAGAAAAATGGAGGCAGGCAAAGGCCCTGTTAAATTATTACCAGCTTATTTCCTGCCCACAGCGTCTAGAATGCTGCCCACACATGAAGATGGAACTGGATTAGCTTTATCCTGACCCCAACCCTGCTACCTGGATCAGTATTTCTGAACTCTTTTTTAAGTGCTTTTATTAGTGCATGGTAGTTATACCTAATAGTGGGTTCTTTTCAACATAATAGTGCATGCATGGAATATAATTTGATCCATTTCAGTCCCCTTCTGAGTATTTTTAGTCTGTGCCTGAGGCTTCTAGGCTTGCTGAAAGATGAGGTTCCAGAAAGAGTTTGAAGGCAGTTTGATGCTAGTTCTCCCACCTTGAGTTTCAAATCAACACAACCAAACAGATGCTTCCTGGCCCTGTAGTAGGCATGGAGCTGCTAAGCAGGAGCAAATTGGCTGCCAAGTCCACCTCTATAGCTCACCCAAGAACCTTCAGGGACACCTCCCATCTTCTCTCCAAAGTAGTTCATGGCAACCCTGTTCCCTCCTCTTCCATTGTCTCATACAATCATTCACCAATAATAAAATCACCAGAGAATAAGCAACTGCAAAGGTCAGACCCTGTGCAGAGATTGTCTCATTTAGCTCTTACAGTGTTCCTATTTGGTAAGGATAATCTCCAAGTACAGGTAAAGAAAAGTTACTTCCTCAGAGTCAAACAACCATGAAGAAACAGAACCAGGGTTCCAATCAGTTTGTCCTGACCCAGAGCCTGTTCCCTCTTGCTTGACCTGAGCTCCCCTGAGTAGCGATACAGCAATACTCATTGAGCATCTGTGGCATACAGAGCACAGTGCGAAGCGTGCTAAAAGAGGCAGGAAATCATATCCACACTTTGAGGAAGCAAATGATTGAAGCAGGAGAAAGCCCATGGAAAGCCAAGCAGCACCTTGAAAAGCCCCTGGGTGCAAGGAGAGAACACGGTCACATCACCATGTGGACTTTGGAGCAGGTAAAAGGTGTTGCAGAGGAATGAAGTGTTGCAAGAGAGAGAGGAACCATGGGAGGGCTCCTGGAAGATGTGAAGAATAGAAGTAACCCAAGGGGACAGGCATGGTGGCCCGCACCTGTAATCCCAATGACTCCAGAGGCTAAGGCAAGAGGATCGCAAGTTCAAAGCCAGCCTCAGCAATTTAGCAAGGCCCTAAGCAACTTAGCAACACCCTGTCTCAAAATAAAAGACAAAAAAGGACTGGGTGGGTGGCTCAGTTGTTAAGCCTTCCTGGGTTCGATCCCCAGTACCCCTACCCAAAAAACAGAAATAACCAAAGGGTTGTATGAGCAATCCCAGGCAGAGGAACAACACATTCTAAAGCTGAGGGATGAGAGAAACACCTTGTGAAGAAGACTAAAAAGCAGTCTGCTTTCAGAAGCATAAGGAGGGGCTCTTTCTGAAGGTGTTGCCCTGGTAGGTGGGGTGAGGAGAGGCAGTGTATGTGTCAGTTTGCTATATAAAGCAAGTGGGCACCATGGGCTGGTTCTTTACCAGGGGAAAGATGCAACACAAATGGCATCTGAGGGAGGTTGCTCTAAGGGGCATCTGTGGTTCACAGAAACTAATTATCATAATCCAGCCAGGGACGTGTGACAAACCCGAACTTGAGTTAGGTCAGTGGCATTAGAAAGGACATCACAATCTCAGTGACAAAAATCGTTATTAGATTGTAAACTTTAATTTTTAACATTAAATATAACTTGGGAAAATGCACATTTTTAAGATAAAAATGAATATCAATTAAATTTTGGAATTAATTAAATTTTGCTTTCTTAGAGTCACCCTGGCTTGTGCAAGGTGAAGAAGATTATAACGCAGGTTTTAGAACATGAGTCAACCAGGGGGAAGTTTCAATTTTTGTGACCTGAGAAAGTGCCCTGTTTACCAATCATTCCCATTATGATAGTAGGGGTTTTTTCCTCCCTCTTTTAAATTCACCTTGGGAGAGGCAAAGAAAGGGTTTTTAGGGGACCTCCCAACAGTTAGTATTGCGTATGTAGACAATTTAAGAAATAAACTCTCTGACTAAGATAAGTTTCACCCAAGGCCCGGGCCCCCAACATACCTGAACTTCCAACGCTGAGCCACAAAAGAGGTCCCCACAACCAGAAGCTTCTCGCCCAGAGGTCTGGGGGCATCGCTGAGCCTGGAGTCTCAGTGCTAGTATGAAGCAGACCCCTAATGTCAGACAGAGCACATAGGCCGGCCTACCACCAACACCCGCTTGGGGCTCACTAATCATTAACTGGCCTCATAAGCCATAAAAGAAAAATAAACTCTTCCTATTTGTTTAACCTCCAGAGTTTTCCATTTCTTCTTCTCAATAAAAACAAATACCCTTTACTCCCCCACCCACCCCCCCCCCAAAAAAAAGCAAGGGGACATTGAAACACACTGTTCTTCCTCCCTGAGTCAAACACCATCAGGAAACCATTTCCTGAACCTCTCCCATTTCCCATTACAAAATGTCAGTAATGACCAGGGTTGAAGCCTTTCATCTCTAGGTGGTCACAATAGTCTTGCTAAACTGAAATTGTCTGTGGTCGTGTTTTTCTCCCCGGGGAAGACTGAGCAACTTGAAGGTGAAGACCTTCTCTTTCACTTTTGAATCCCCAGGGCCTAGCACAGAGCGGCACCCATGAGACGCATGAAGTGTGCATTTATTGGACAGAATGAAAGACAATGAAATTCGCTTCTGGAGAGTACAACCTTCCTAGCATCTTGGGGCTAGAAGTAAGATTCAACCCCAAAGAAGAGACGTACAACTTCCTGGATTCACAAATACAGAAATAGAAGAATAGAAGAAGAAAAAGACTTCCACGCTGTTGGTGAAAGTCACAGAGCGGGGGCCCGGAACCAGGGTGGGTCCAGTGTACCATGTGGCCGTTTCACCCAAAGAAGTGGCAGAAACCACAGGAAGCTATTTGTAGGCAGGTGAAAGAGGGAGGGCAGGGCACTTGCCTGGGCAGCACTCCCTAAATTGTAAGCCATCCCTGCAAGGCAGACCTCCCCGCAGCAGGGCCAGGATTGTCCTTTCTGCCCAACAACTCTGTGGGATGAGTTCTGTCTACACACGTGTGTTCTACAGCCGTCAGGCATGGAGAAGTTAAGTAACTTGTATGCAGTCATGCAGAGCTGGGATTTCAAGCAGGACCAGTTAGCCTCAGAACCCCACACTCTGAAGCTCTGCTGGTACCACCGACCCCAAAGAGGCATTGGTGCTGCACTATCAGGGCTGAAGTCAGCCCTTGATTTCCCTTGTGCACATAATCCCACTGTTTCAGCACTGCTGCCATCAGGAAAGAGCACAGCAATAAGCAGGGCGTGTTGAAGGCAGCTCTGATGGCAGAGACCAGGCCAGATATATTAGTTCAGGTCCTGGGAAAAGACTCTAGGGTGGGTCTAGATGTGCAAGAAGTTTATTGGGCCAATACTGTGAAGAATAAGGGATGTTGAAGAAGGTGGTGACAGCCTTCAGATTGGAATGCCGTTCTGACACTTATGAAAGAAAGTGGGAAGAAGAGAAAACAACCTAGAAACAGCCATGGACTGTAGCACAGTTCCTAGAACATGCTTCCCAGGCCAACGGGAAGTCCTTGAGTCAAAGTCTCCTGCTAAAGCAGTCCCGTGTCTTGTAGAAATGGGCCTGTATTGGCAGCCACACCCTGGTCAGCCATTAGTCAGGGTCAGCCCAGCAGAAAGTGACTCTGCCTCTAAACCTATCTCAGGAAATAATTTTAGGCCTCACCAGCTTTGACTGCAAAATGAGTTCACATCAATTTTTAAAGTGTTTTTCCTTATAGTTCTACACACATATGCTTTTAAAAAATCAGATAGTATGAAAGCATATGGCAAAAAATAAATCTCCATGCACCTCCACTTGCCAGTTCCCTAGCGCTATAGAAGGCAGTGATTATCATTTTCTTGCACATCCTTCTAGAATATTCTATCTCATCCTTTTTCTGAATTTCACACATTTTTGACCTATTATACAAACTTTTCTGAACCTTGTTTTTCACACTAAACAAGATATTTTGGAGCTGCCTCAGTCTTTAAGGTTGCATAGAATCTCAGTACATAGAACATGTCACGAAATTTTAGTGCTCAACTCACAATGGCTCAAGCTCCAAAAGATTGGAGCTTGAGCCATTGTGAATTGAGCACTAAAATTGGGATTTTATTTAATTAATTTATTAATCCTGCGATTTTTTTCATAGAGTCCAATCTTTTGCCAGATTCCTTTCCAATAGGAGGTGAATAGAATGAATTTGGAGCCTCCATTCCTGGTGTCCCATATGTACTACATGTAAGCACATGCACATGTGCACATGCAGGCACACGTGCACTTACAAATACATGCTCCGCTCAGAAAAAGTCATAATATACAAGCATAGTACAGGACAGTTCTCTAGTGGCCTTGAATCAACCCAGTTTCCCCCACTTCTTGTTTGTAGTTCTCAAGATTAACTGCAGAATGTGCTGGGAACGCAGCATCCTGAAATAGTGGAGAACTGGCTGGAACAACCTGAGCCCTCTTCCATTCCTCCCCCTTCCCAGAATCAGGATGTCCTTCAGTGCTTTAGCCCAGCAAATCATGTGTCCCTAGGGTGTAAAACCAGGGCAGGCTGCTCTCTGGGGCTCCTCAGCTGTGGCGCAGTTGGAGCAGATGCAAATGAAACTCCATCTGCCTGGGCGGCATTCCTGAGCCTTGGGGAAGTGGTTGCCAATGAATCTCTGCTTCCTGGCCATGAGTAACAAGCCTGCTTCCTGTAACTGGTGTATATACGGGTGAGCTATCTCACCAGATTCTGACAAGTTGGTAAACAGTAGGCAGTGAAACTGCTTCACATCTAGAACAAGCTAAATTCTTATGGAGACAGAAAGCGTTTCCTGCCCCTTTTACTCCAGACTATATAATTCTAACTTTCTTTTTTTTTCTACTGGGCATGGAATTCAGCAGCTCCTGCATGCTAAGCAAGAGCTCTACCATTGAGCTACAACCTCAGTCTCTAGCCTTTATTTTAAAACAGCTATATTTCTGTCTGTTTTCAGAAAGAATAGGTGGAGTCTTACATTTATTCAGACAAAAGGCCACTGTGGTTTTGCCCTAACAGAGAATTTTTGTGTCCCCAAGTATTGAAGAAAGATTGAAAATTGTTGGCAGCTTTTAAATGAGAGAGTTGATGCTAAAATTCTACGGTTTAGAGGCTGGGGTTGTGGCTCAGTGGTAGAGTGCTCACCTAGCATGTGCAAGGCACTGGGTTCAATCCTCAACACCACATAAAAATAAGTAAATTTTAAAAATGTATTTTGTCAAACTACTACTAAAAAATATTTTTTAAAAAAAAATTCTGTGATTTAGTGTTTGTTCCTGGAGATTGCCTAACTTCAAAGAAAAATTATTTGTGAGCCTTCTGGGTATATCACACATTCTGGGACATGTGGGGCTGCAAGTCAGTGTCACAAGAAAATTGAAGCGAGAGAAAACCCTGTGGGTTGTGTCAGAAGTTTCCCAAATAGTGGAAGAAACTGGCTGGAAGTGATGTGTCTGGGGATTTCCCTGGGTCTCCCATTTCATGACAGGCTGGCAGAAAGAAGACTCTGTATACATTTTTTTTAAAGATATCAGTAATATGTAGGTAGTGTGTGCTGACATGTTCCATTTGTGAGTGTTTAGCATGGGCCAGATACTATTTGCAAAATATACAATCCCATAAAGTAGATGCTACTATTAGCCTTATTTTACACATGTGGGAAGAGGCAGAACCAGGTTTGATAGCTTCCCAAGACTACAAAAAAATGACAGAGCAAGAATTTTATTCTAAAACTCTACACTAGTCTCATTTTTAGGACATTGTCAAGGGAAGCATCTTTAGCCCCAACTGAGATTAGTCCTCGTAATCTGAGACTCAGGGGGGCCAATAGCATGTTTGGTAGCAAAACACATTTCAAAGAAGCTCTCTGAAAAGTATCACAGAGCAAGCCTCAAGCAGGCTTGCTACTCATGGCCAGGAAGCAGAGATTCATAGTCATCCCCATATTCCTGCAGTAGGGAGCAAATGTACACGTTTGGAGAGTGCCCCCTTTCCAAGTCCCCTGGATTTGGGCTTGGTGCAGTAGAAATGCCAGAAAGGCCACATCATTTCAAATGTCACCTCTACTGAACAGTCTCCATGGACATCATCCTGCTGGGTATCTCAGTGGTAGAGTGCTTGCCTGGCATACATGAGGCCCTGGGTTTCATCCTCAGCACTGCACATAAAAATAAAGTCATCTTTCTGGAAATTCCTTGTTTGCTCAAAGTCATGTTTTCCAATTTCATTTTTTCAGATCTCACCTTCCCTGTTCCTGCCATACCTATCCACTTATCACCCATACTAATACAGACTAGATGTTTTATTGAAATATGTTTCAATAAATGTGTCTCAGAAGGCAGATTTACAGGAAGACAACACAAGCATCCTCGGAAGTGTGTGGGCAGGTGGAATGTGTCACCTTTGCCTTCTGGCATTGGCCATGAGGGAAGACTGATCATAGCCCAGACAAAATTATGGGAAACGCTGGTTTGAGGCATGATCTTTTATTAACAATACAAACTTCAGTGGGTAGAGGGGGAGACACCCAAGGATTCTTTCTTTGATTCTGTCCCCAGCTTCACACAAACCCATTTCAGACTCACATTCTTTGGGTATCAGAGTCTAAACCCAGAGACCCTGAAAGGTCACTCAGCTAGTGTACACGATGACAATAAGGCCTAGAAAGGGGAAGTAGGAGCTTTGGCAAGCGGGGATGGGGGCAGCTGTAACCAAACATGACACAGAGACAGAAGTGGGTATTACGGTCCAAGCATTGGGCAGGGGCTTCTCAATGGCCAGAGGATGGAATGAGGGCAGGGGCAGAGGAGGCCCTCTGAGGAGGGAAAGTGCTGGAGCGTGAGGACGCTGTCTATCTCGCAACTGGACCTGAACTCTGCTCTTCCCTCTTCCTACCCTGCCACCAAATGTGGATCTCAAACCCACATGCTTTTTGTTCAGCGCTTGGTGTGGGAATTGAAAAGGGCCCAGCCATCTTCATCACCAGCCTCTCCTGAGTTTCATTTGTCTCTAAGGAATGCTTTTCTAACTCTTGTAATTAACCATTAGAGTGCAAAGGTAAAAGGTCTTGGAGACTGTAATGTTCCATAGAGTAAGAAATATAGATTTGGTGTCTGTCTCTACCCAGTTCCTGGCACAGAGCTCCTAAAACCTATAGAGTAGGATGCAAGAGAATCTTTTTTTTTTTTTTCTTCTAATAGTTGGTCTTTGACTCTGGTTCTTTAAGTAGAGCTCCTATGACCTTTGCAATTTCCTGAAGGTTTTTGTTTTTGTATTGGGGGAGGGTTGTTTTGTTTTGTTCTAGTGAGGTGACTCTAGATGGGCTCCTGGATAGCCTCAGAATGGACACTGGTTGCCAGGGGAACCACTGATTATGTGATTAGAGGGTTGGAACTTTCATTCCCACCCCACCCCCCACCTCCAGGGAGGCGAGAGAGGCCAAAGGCTAAGTTGGCCTCCAACCATCACTGATGAAATCAATCATGCTCTATATAATGAAACTGCCATAAAACCAAAATTTGATTTTGGTTGACCCTCCCTTTTTCAAGCTCTGGGGAGCTTTCAAATTGTTAAACACATAATAGTTTCTGGGAGGAACACCTTGCCCTATGCATCTCGCGTCCATCTGACAGTTTATCTGTGACCTCTGTGAGCTCCTTTTTATAATAAACTAATAAGCCTAAATAAGTGTTTCCCTGAGTTCCTTGAACTGCTCCAGCAAGTTAATTGAACGTAGAAGGGAGTCGTGGGAGCTCTGATCCACAGTTGGTTGGCATGAAGCACAAGTTGCCACCTTCGGCTTATGATTGGCATCTCAGGTGGGACAGTCTTGTGGGAACAACCCCTCAACCTGTGGGATCTGATGCAAACTCAAGGTAGACAGTGTCATAACTGAATTATTTTAGAGGACATCCAGCTGTGTCTGCTGGAAACTTGCCTAGTATATGGGGAAATGACTCCCAAATATCTGCTGTCAGAAGTGCCGAGTGGTGTAGAAGAGTGGGGAAAACATTGTGGCTGGATATTTTACTCTCTTATAGAGACAAACCTGGGTTTGAAACCCAGCTCTATCTCACCCTAGCTGTGTGACTTTCAACAGATGGCAACCTCTCTGAGCCCAATTTCTCCATTCAATAATAGGTTGCTGTGAACTGCCTGACACATAACAACACTGTTCCTCATTTTCATTTTCCTTTCCCAAATGGAAGGGGTTTCATCACCTCCCTAGGTGTCACTCATCCCAAATGCCCCCTCCCCTGAAAAAAAGTTATGAAGGCCGTCCCTAGTCCCTATATGAATGGCCCCAGATCCCAGGCAGACATTCCTTGAGGAGTTGGTCCAGTAGGCTGGGTGGATTGTGAAATCATCTGAGCCTCTGCTCCTTGCCTACAACAGCCCAGTAGCTTTGTAGCTGTTAAAAAAAAAAAAAATGCAGATTTACTTACTCTGAAGAGGTAGAAAATGAAGAATAAATGGAGAATGTGGTTGGAGAAGGGTGGGTCAATCAATGCTAACTTGACAGATCTTGAAAGAAAATTATTGCCAAGTGTGTTAGCTTAGTGTCACTGTGACCAGAACACCAGACAAGATCAGCTCAGAGGAGGGAAAGTTTATTTCGGCTTACATTTGCAGAAGTTGGTCCATGGTGGGATGGCTCTATTGCTCTGGGCCAAAGGTGAGGTGGGACATCATGGCAGAAGGACATGGTGGAGAAGCACTGCTCAGCTCATGGTGGCCAGGAAGCAGAGAGAGATGGAAAGGGCCTGAAGGGAAGACAAACACTTCCAGGGCACCACCTCCTCCAGCCACGGCCCACCTGCCTAAGGTTTCCTCCCAGTTAGGATGGACTGGTTAGATTATAGCTCTCACAATCCATCACGTTACCTCTGGACATTCTTGTATTAACACAGGAGCTTCTGATGGACACCTCATATCCATATTTTTTCCCTATTTTCATACCCAAACTATGGCACCAAGACTTCTAGCATCAAGCCATCTTAGGTAATGAAGAAAAGCAAAGGAAGCACCATCCACAACAAGTCACAAAAGCATCCTCAGTCCGTAATGTTACCTGTGGTTTATTCTGCTTTCAGTGCACAAATGTTAATGGAATGAACATGAGAAACTTATTACTGTGTTTAAGATCATTTTTATTGGTTTACTCTAACATTATGCATAGAGTGAAGTTTATCTCATTCCCTCATTCATTCTCATCCTTCTTCCTCCTCACTCTCTCCCCTTCTCCTTCCTCCCTCTCCCTCTCCCTCATCCCTCTCCCTCTCCCTCTCTCTTCCCCTCTCTTTCTGCAGCACTATGGTCAGGAAGAATGATGCAGGTGGATGGGCAGAGGTGATGATGGGAGGGTGTGATTGTTCTCCTCTCATCGCTTCTATTTTCTTAGAGAAATAGGAAGTGAGGTCATCAGCCCAAAAGTGAGGTTTGGGGAGGAATGTTGAGGTTTGAGAAAAAGGAGTCTAAAAGTCAATTTTTTGAGGTGTGCCTGTGATGAAGAGTGAGAATGAGTAACTAAATATAATAGAGGTTTTTTTCCCCCTATTTTCTGGTTGTCTCCAATTGTGGTGAAGCACCACAGCACAGAACAGATGCCAAGACACCCGCAACCCTCCCTCCACCTCCTCCACCACACCCTAAAGAGGCTGAAGGACTTGGAAAGACTAATCCCTGTAGAACTAAGAGATAGCTGGACTGCTGTTATCAGATCTCCCACCCCACTCCCAGCTGAAAACCAGAGATCTGTAGGAGAAATCACAGGAGTCATATTCTGGGGTTGTACTGTAAGGGGAAGCACAGGAGTTCTCACCCTCACCACCCAACAACACCCAACAAGGATGGGCCTTTACCTACTCTCCTGGCAGACTGGAGGTGATCACAGAAAGATGACATGGCTTCTCAATTCCAAGCCAGCTGGTTGCTGGACAGTGTGTGTCTGAGGTTGACCCAGAACACACCCACCCCACAACAGGATCAGTGTGGTGACAGGGCTGGGACAGAAGGCCGTGGATGAAGTGAGATGACAGTGGCCAACTGCCTGACAATCAGAGATTTCACCTGGCAGGTTCTGTCTGAGCTGGGCCTTGGAGGATGAGTGAGAATTTACCAGGCAGAAAAGGAGAAAGAATTGCGTCAAGAAATAAAGGGGATGATGTATTCACTGGAACCTGACTAGAAGCTTAGCGTGATCAAACTATTTATCCAGATAACTCCCAAGGGTCACGAGGGGACACCAGATAGGAGAGCAGGTAGCAGGATTCATTTAATATATACTGATGGGGTGTCTACTGGGTGCCCAGGCACTGGGCTATGTTCTGTCAGGGGAGAATACAGACAAACAAACAGATACTAACAAAACTGGTAACATTTGAAAGGCCACAAGGAACTCCTGAGAGAAGCTAGAAGCAGCATCTGCCTAGGCCTGAGCTCCTTGAATTGCAGAATTCACTGAAAAATACTCAGTGCAACGAAGTAAAAGAGGTACAGATCTAAAGTATATTAAGAGGTACAACAGCCTAGCAGATGCTGTTAGGGCCTCACGTGCACCTCTCACTGTTCCCATATACCTTACAGCTCACTGTTGTAAGCATCTCTGAGTCCTCATCTGAAGACATTCATGTTTGGCTTGTGCAAAAGGCAAGTTGAGACATACCAGATGGAAGTTGGTGGATTGATACCCCAGGCTTGCTTGCTCTTTAGGTGGAATAACTCTGCAGACTGCCTTAGGCAGAGGGCCCAGATGGACTGCAGCCCAACTGCCCACAGTGGAAACCTGCTCACTCACACACCCTGTTGGCTTCCTTTCCCTCCCAGTCTCACTTCCCCATTCTCCTACTCATGCTTCCTGGAACTGCCTTCCAAATAAACTCCTTCCACTCGAATAAATCCTTGTCTCAAGAGTCCACTTGGGGCAGGGGTAACCCAACTGAAGAAGAAACAGAGAAATCTTTCAGAATGACTGGATGATGAAAATGAAGACTCAAATGCGAGGCGATGAGATTTCTAGCTCAGGAGATGTGGACCCCATCAACAAAGATAAAAGACTCTTTATTACAATAGCTTCAGAAAGAACAGGGTGAGTCTGGAAAGCTTGACCTCAATGTGCTCAAGGGACTTGTCTCAAAACTCCCTGAGTACAAGGTTAAGGCTCTTGACTTTAAGAAAAGTGAAAAGAAACTGAACAGAAGGAGCCCCAGGAAATGAACCTCACATCTCCCTAAAGACTCATTGCAGCATCTTTCTCTGACGCAAGAGAATATAAAGCCCTAGCTGTCTCTTCCAGCCTGTGTCTGTATTCTAGCTTCTCGTAGTTGGAGGGACTCACTCCTTTAAAACCATGCATAACTCCCCACCAGCAGGCAGCAATGGCTGCTGTAGAATCGCTGTCTCCACCATGGAAAAAGGCTCGGTGCGCAAGCTCCTTCCAGGAGTCTCCCGCGGCAAGGATGGCATCATAGGCAATCATGGGGGCATCGTGTCCGCTGCTGCCACCCCAGCCAGAATAGCTCAGAATGGTGTAGAACTGATCCCTCTCCTTCACATCGAAGGGCTGGGGGAAGGTAGGGGCTGACTTGCCATCAGAAATCCCTCTAAGTTTCAGGTAACTTTCCCATTGATTTTGGAAGTAGGACCTGTAGGAAGAAAAAGAAAATCTATAGTCAATTGAAAAACTAAAGTCTAAAGCTGTAGGGAAAAGGTGCCAGGTGGGTGCGTGACGAGAGAAAATTCCAACTTCAACTTCTTGCATTAGTATCACCAACAACAAAGAAAATCAAAATCAGTTCCAAGTGTGATTCATATAACAAATTTTCACTAAGCATCTACATCCAACAAGACACTGACCAGGTTGCTAAATAAAGACTATAGATATATATCAAGTTAAAAGGTAAAAAATAAAGGTTTATTTTTCCTAGGTGGAGAGTAATACCAGATGTCATCTTTCCTGGGGAACTTTAGGACATCAAGACCGGGCGTGACTTCAGCAGAAAGTCTCTGAACCTTTTTATTCTAAGAAAGGGAATGTAAAGTGAACTCACAAAAAAGGGAAGAAGTGGCCTTACCACTTATTATTTAGCTAGTGGGAAAACCTAGCTCTTGAGCTTCTAAGAAAGGATTTAAAAATATTGTTTATATGTCAAGCCAATACTAAACAAGCAAGCTCCAAGTAAGATGGAAACAATTCTTGGAAAATAATGCAAGGGGGCCACAAAAATCATAGAAAACTTAACACAAAACAGAATCCCAACATAACATGGAGGCACTGTGGCTACACTGCTCATCGAGGTGCCCACTTGGCTGCTCTGGGGCAACTGTGGCTGGAAGGGAACTTGAAATCCTTAGCAGGGAGCTGAGTGGTGAAAACCATGTTGGCTGTGGACATCTCTGAATCTTGGATATACATACGCAGATTCACCCACGTTCCAGCCTGCGCAGGAATCTAAAGACTCACCAATGCCGAAGATTCTCCTCCACGAAGTAGCCTGATTGGACGACGTACTTTTTAGCTTCTGGCAGCACTTCCATCAGTCCTTTCCCCCACTGCTGCGGGGGTTTGCCATTCACAGCATAGGCTGTAAAAAGAGCTGATGCGAGGGCTCCCAGGTAGCCTGTTGGGTGGTGGTGGGTCATTCGACCGCTCTCAATGCTCACTTGGATCAGCATGTCCAGTTGACTGTGGTGAGGGAACCTGAGACCAATGCACATGGCCCGCATGGCAGCCCCACAACCACCTTCATGGCTGTTGAAAGGAATCCTCCAGCCATTGGGCTTGTCCGGCTCCAGCTGCATGGCGTTCTGCACGGAGGCACCACCTGGGGGAATCAGGCCGGCATGGTGGTCAGTGGAATCAAAGCCAAGCCCCAGGAGGAAGAAGGAACATTATGTCTACAAGTTCCCTGATGGAAAGGGAAAGGCAAGAAATTATGACAACAGATGCCCCTGGACTCTAAGCCCCAACCCAACGAGGTGCTATACTTCATATATAATCCTTTGCATGATAATATTAATTTAAAAAGAATCAGATTCATATAAAGAGCCCTAGATTCTTTAACAACTATCATAGAGATATTACAAGAACTCAAAAAAGTCAGTACAACATATTATTCTCTGTTTTAAATGAATAAGATAAAGTTCAGAATCCTGTTTAAAAAAAAAAAAAATCACATAACCAGCTAGTTAGTGGTCTAGTAAAATCTACTAAACTTCAAAACCCAAGTCCTTCAAGAGCTCAATAAGAACCTGCTAATTAGAGTCTGAAGATGTTGGAAAGAAGACACAAATTGTAGGGTGAAGCACTGGGCTCAGATAAGGAGTAGTGGACCTGGGCTGTCCCTTTGTGATAGTGGCATAGGCAGGCTTGTCCACTGACCTATTGTACTGAGGGCTGTGAATACACATGGAGCCAAGTGATGGCAAAGCATACTTTGGAGTGTAATATTATTGTTCCCTTATGAGTCAAGTTAATTCACATCTATGTTCATGGATGGCCCAGGTAGACAAAGAAAATATTCTATGTGCTAAACTAAGGAGATATTAGCTGCAAAGAAAGAATGAAGAGGGATTGGCTTCTAAGGACCATCCTTAAGCTCACGAGAGGCCCCTGGGTATGGTGGAGAGGCGCTTTCATTAGGAGGTAATCTGGGCTGAACTTTATTCTCCCAAATTTATAGGCTAAAGCCCAAACATCCAGTACCTCAATTTGGAGACAGGGCCTCTCAAGAAGTGATGACGCTAAAATGAGGCATTAGGGTGAAGAGAAACCTGGATACACAGGTTGCACACACCACATGAGGACACGGAAGATGGCCATCTGCAAGCCAAGAGAGGCTTCAGAGGAAGTCACACCTGCCAACTCGACTCTGGCTTCTAACAACCAGAACTATGAGAAACTATGTTTAAACTATGTTTAAGCCACCCAATTTATGGTATTTTGTTATGGTAGCCCTAACAGACTAATACAGGAAGAGGGGTCAATCTGATGGGCAAGAAAAAGGTGACCCAAATCACCTCATGGCCTGAGGGACCCTAACAAGTTCCCAAAGTGGCCAAGACCATTTGTGAGAAGACCTAGGACTACATGAGGAGTCTCTACAGAATCCTTTCCATTTTTCTTTAAGATAAAAATATATGTTTTCCTTTATGCTTGTTGATTATAAAAACTTAGAAAATACCAGCTGTGGGAGACCAACTCAGGCATGTGCACAAGGTTGGTCTCCCATAACCCAGCTATTTGGGAGGGCAAGGCAGAAGGATCACAAGCTAGAGGCCAGCCTGGGAAACTTAGTGAGACCTTGTCTCAAAATAAAGTTCTAAAAAAAGGATTGGGGATGTAGCTCAGTGGTAGAGCATCCCTGGGTTCAATTCTCACTGTCACAAAAACAAAAACAGGAATGACAAAAAAAAACCACCAACAACAAAAACTTTAAAAATACAAATAAGTAAAAGGAAAATAAATAACTACTCCTATTACTTAAATATAATTATTAGCATCTTTGCTTATATTCTTCCAGACTTCTCCCAACACAGAGCTACATGTCTACACTTTTAATGACAGCAGTTTCATAAAACATCTACTGTTTTAAAATCTACTTCTTTTCACTTAATGTATAATACCTTTCCATATCAGCAACTATTCACCTGCATAATTTTACATGAGGAAATGCACAGCTATTATTAAGTAAATTACAAGACATTTGTTTCTATTTTTAGCACAACTACTATCAACACTACTGTTTCCTTGATATTTATTTATTTCTATCTATGGTACTGGGGATTGAACTCAGGAGCACTGTCACCAGGCTATATCCTCAGCTGTCTCCCTCCCCTTTTTTGAGACAAGGTCTCTCTACATTGAGGAGGCTGGCCTCGAACTTGTGATCCTTCTGCCTCAGCCTTCCAAGTAACTGGAATTACAGGTGTGTGCAGCCACCGTGCTGTTGTTCACTCAATATTTAAATTTCCATCAACATTTTTCTTTTTTGTTTTTGAGTTTGTACCAAACTTAAGGAAAACATTCTTAAAGATTCCCTTGGGCCTGTGTTCTTTTCACCCTCCCCAGCCTTTACCTGGTGCCCGGCCATCCATGTCTTCCATGCAGTCTTGGTAATACTTGGCAAGGAGAGAATACAGTCGAGTCAAGTTAGGGGCTTTCCCAGCTTCCAGGAGGGCCTCTGCTGTGGCCAGGTGCATCACAGTGTCATCGCTGACTCTCCAATGCCCCACGTCGATGGCTTCCAAGCCGCCCAGCTGGGCCAACTGTTTGTGTATCTTCTCCCCATCCCGGAGGAACTCCCACTTCCCGTTGAAGTACCCCAAGGCATCTCCAGCTGCACTTAGCACCATGGCAGCCATATACCTCTCCAGCAGTCCCCCACACATGCTGGGCTCTGCAGGGGCTGTCTTAGGGGGGCAATTTAGATACCTGAAGGAGAATGGAAAAGAATCAGAAAGAACAAGAGCTCCATCTACATTTGATTGAGAATTTACTTCTTGTAGGCATCATATTAAGTACATCTCATTTATCCTTATAACTGCTCTATAAGGCCTGTATCATTAGGCCCATCTTGTATCTGAGAAAACTGAGGATCATGGAGATGAAACAGTTTCAGGTCACAGAGCTAACATGAGGCAGGACTGGGATTCTGATGGAGGTCTATTAGACTACAAAGCCCAGGATTTTAACTATGACGATATCTTTGCCTCTTGGTGAACAGCAAGCCTATTAAATTATGCAAGTCAATCCAAGTATTTCATTTTCTTTTTAGTTGAGACTTGACCTTGGACGTATCACAATGCAGTTTGCAAAGCACCGACATACTGGGTCTTACTAGTAGGGAAGGACTGCAGTACACATTTCACAGATAAGGAAACTGGGGCTCATAGAAGCTAAGTACTAGCAGGGAAGGATTGCAATACACATTTCACAGATAAGGAACCTGGGTCTCATAGAAGCTAAGTTCACACACTCAGAGGTGAAAATCCCTGGACTGGAATCTTCAGATTACGGGCCGGAAATTCCAGTGTGTTACTCCATTATGCCTCAGCCCTGGCCTGCTTACCTTGGGCAACCCATTGGGGCCTCAGCCTACACATGTGTAAAATAGTAAGGATAATAATAGCAACATTCTAATGGATTTGTTGTGAGCAGTCAATGAGTTAATTTTCATAAAGCACTGAGAACAATACAGGTGCATAGTAGGCACTATTTTTGTAATTATTTTTATTATTCATGTGTAACCAGAGAAAAAGTTTTTCAGTTATTGAAACAGAATACTTTCTCCCCATAATCATTGCTTCAATAGCAATATTTAAACTTTGTTTTTCTTTTAAATCATGGAATTCTAGAGTACTGAGATCTCGGTATGCCCAGCTCAGATTAAATCCTTGCTAAATTATACCTAAATTATGGACCCAGTCTAGGTGCCCTTCAACAGATGAAAAGATAAAGAAAATGTGGTATGTATACACGATAAAATATTACTCAGCCTTAAAGAAGAATAAATTATGGCATGTGCCAGTAAATGGACGGAGCTGGAGATTATCAAGCTAAGCAAAATAAGCCAATCCCAAAAAAACAACGGCCAAAAGTTCTCTGCTATGTGAATGCTAATTCAAAATAAGGGGGTGGGGCTGGGGAAGAATAGAGGTACTTCACATTAGACAGAGGAGAGTAAAGGGAGGGGAAGAAGTTGGGGGTGAAAAGGGCAGTAGAATGAATCAGACATTATTGCCCTATGTTCGTATATGATTACATAACCATTGTGATCCTACATCATGTACAACCAGAAGAATAAGAAGTTATACTCCATTCATGTATGGGTCAAAATGCATTCTACTGTCATGTAGAACTAATGAGAACAAATAAAAAAAAATTTCCTGCTAAATTGCTGGCTTCCCTGCAGGTGCATTTCCTAACATCCCCCTCCCCTTCTTTCCCAGTTCTCCAGTGTGCCCCATTCCCTGGAGCATCAGGTTCAAATCCTTCCACCATCTGCCCACCCTATCCATCCACCCCCCTTGAACAGACTGGCAAACACTTTTTAAGTTTGAGCTCTGCTCGAGCTCATTCTTCACTTAATTGCTCTTCTTCCCCTCCACTCACCTAACTGGTATCTTCTCAGGGTTTAGATCAGGTCCTCCTTGGTCTTCTGGAGTCCTTCTCCAGCTGCACTGCCCCAGGCCAGGGAGGGCAGGTTGGCAAACCCCTAGAGAAGCAGTGAATGATGAAGATGAACTGAACATCCAAAGCGCAGTTCCTGAGGAGGCTGGAGTTTCTTGGCTCACAAATTATATTTTTAAAGCCTGATTTACATATTTTGTTATTTATAAATGAAGCCTAGGAACTGGAATTCTGGCTCACATAAGAATTAGTTGTGTGACTGTAAACAAACCATCCCTCTTGGAGCTTGAGATTTCCCCATCTGTAAAAGGGACCAGAGAAGGAGGGGGATGTCGATGCTTCCCTGAGATCTGGTCTTGGGCTGAGACTCTCAGAGCCCAAGCAAGCTTAGCTGTTCTCTGAGGGCTAACTTTCAACATCCTTTACCTTCCCTCCCAAAGTCCTCGGCTTCTTTTATGTAATTCTTTCCGGCTCCACCCTAACGTGTGTTTTGTGAGTCGCGGCAAGGTGGAGGAAGAGGACTCTCACCTTTTTCTGAAATTCGATTTCACTTTCGCACATTACCTAGTCTCCCACACGGGACGCTGTTTTTCCTTAAACTTTTCTAAGGCTTCACAGTTCACATTCTGTACACTCAAAACTACGGTCCTCGGCTTTCTTTCTTTTGGGGGGTGGGGGGGGCGGGCTGGGGAGGAAGAGCTCAGCATACAAACACATGGGATTTGCAAAGCGGCTGGCACCCACACTGGGAATCACGGAGGCCCCTCCACTTTCAGGATGCGCGCGGGGCTGGGACCTGCCAAGGGGAGGTGCGAGCAGGGGGCGCGGGAAACGGGTACCGGGTCACCGAAAGGAGAGCGGCGTCTGGTGGAGAAGGATGTACCTGGTCGCCTCCGAGAGAGGGGCGCTAGGCACGAGGGCGGACCCTCGGCCTGGAATTCTGGTTGCGGAAGAAGCCAAGCTATCCCGGAGGGCCAGGCTGGGGGTGGCCGCCTCAGGAGCCGGGAGCGTGAGGAACCAGGGCGGGGGCGGAGCCGCGGGGCCGAGGGCGGAGCCGCGGGGCCAAGACCCCGGCCGCGCCCAAGTTCAGCCGCCAGCAAGCGCCGCCTGCTTGCGTTTGGCCAGACCGGATCCGAGCGAGTCTCCGGGCCCGGAAAGCGGCTCCCGTGAAGGCCGCGCCCTTCTGCGTCCCAGCTCTAGCATCGGGAACCGCTGTCACCGACCACCGATGCTCTGCAGGGCCCTGAGAAGCTCCTGGTGCTGGAGAACGTGGAGGCTCCGGGATCCTGGCCCTGGTCTGGGGTCTCAGTGACTCACGTGTGGCTCTGGGCTGACACTTTGGCCTATATTCATGCCAGGCTTTCCTGGGCAAAAGTGACTGTATTTGCACAAATAATGTAAAAACAGTACTGATCATGCCCTGGCCTTGGTTCTATCCCCACTTCCCCAGTAAAATGGGATTCCACCACTCAGGTTGTATATACTTACAGTCTTTATCTTGAGCACATTGGGGATGGGATAGGGTCATTTTGTAAATACAATTTTTAAGTCAAAAAAAAAAACAAAAAACAAAAAACAAAAAAACAACCTCCTTAGCTTTATCAATTACTGTATCAACTCCAAAGGTTCACGTAAGGTGATGCTTGTAGGATAAAATCCCTCACAGACTGATACCAAAAGAGTAGGAGGTCCTGGCGCACAATTCCTCTCCTACCATACCAAAGCCAAAATTGAAGAGAAGAAAAACAGAAGCACAGAAAATCAAAACAAATTTAACAAATCTCTAACACTTCCTGGGTCTGCATGTGTAAAATGACTGCCTAAATAAGGAGAGTTTAAAAAAATTGTAATGATAGAGAGTGAGCTAACAGGAAATGGTTAATAGGGCCCCACTCTCCAGTAAATAAAAAGCAACAAGGTTCAAAGGAAAATATATACCACAAGATATAAATGTGTCAAAAGGAATTAAAGTTGGGAAAATGTGAAGACCAAAGAAAGTTACTACAGGAGAAATAGGAACCCAAAAGCATCTGCTTTCGTATCCTGTACAGTCAATTCAAAAAGACTCAGGGAACGCTTAGATTGCTAAGCTTATATGTCAATTTGCTGAGCCACAAAAACCCAGATATTCGCTTGTGTTATTCCATATGTCTTTGTGAAAATATTTTTAAAATAAGATTCACGTTTAAATCTGTAGTCCTTAAGTAAAGCATATTGCCCTCTATACTGTGGGTGAGCCTCAAACAATCAGTTGAAAACCCCAAAGGATTTGTCTCCCCAGGAAGAAGTTGATTGTGCCAGCAGATTGCCTTAGGATTAAGCAGCAAAATCCAGCCCTAATTGGTCCAGTGACTAACAAGTTGGAGGCCAGCCTTAGCAACTGAGTGAGACCCTCAACAACTTAGTGACCCCTCTCAAAAAAATAAAAAGGATGGGGGATGTAGGTCAGTGGTAAAGCACCGCTGGATCCAAACCCCAGTACAAAAATAAATAAATAAATACTGGCCTATATGCAGTATTTTAAACTTGCCAGCCTCACAATCTTATAAACCAATTCCTTAAAGTAAATCAATCTGTCTCTATATACATATATAGATATGTATACAGCTTTAGTATATATTATTAGTTTATAGTATATTAGTACATATTATTATATATATTATTAACATATTATTAGTATGTACACAGTATTACACATGTATATACACACTATTGGTTCTACTTCCCTAACTAATACAGCATCTAAGTGTACCAAAAAATTCACTAAGTGCACTTAGAGTAGCCAGGCAATAATTGGATCAACAGAATAGACTTTATAGAATATATTGACATTAGGCTTTAAAGGACACAATGAGAGCTGATTTTTGAAGAATATTAAGAAAGCAAATAAAAATTGCCAGCTCAAAAATATTCCACTAAGGGAGCTGGGGTTATGGCTCAGTGGTAGAGCACTTGCTTAGCACGCGTGAGGCCCTGGGTTCGATCCTCAGCACCACATTAAAAAAATAAAATAAAGGTTATTTGTTCACCTACAACTAAAAAAAAATTTTTTTACATAATCCACTAAGTATAGAATCATGTTGTCAGCAAATAATGATAGCTTGAGCTCTTCTTTTCCTATTCATATTCCTTTAATTTCTTTAATCTGTCTGAAGTTTCAAGAACTATGTTGAATGGAAACTTTAGAGGGCATCCCTGTCTTATTCCAGTTTTTAAAGGGAATGCTTCCAATTTTTCTCCATTTAGAATGATGTTGGCCTTGGGTTTAGCATAGATAGCTTTTACAATGTTGAGGTATGTTCCTACCATCCGTAGTTTTTCTAGTGTTTTGAATATGACAGTGTTTTGAACATCAATTGATATAATCACAATTCTTATCCTTCAATCTATTGATGTGATGAATTACATTTATTGGTTTCTGTATGTTGAACCAACCTTGCATCCCTGGAATGTACCCCACTTGATCATTGTGCACAATTTTTAAAATATGTTTTTGTAGGCAATTGCTAGAATTTTGAGAAATTTTGCTTCTCCATTCATCAGGGATATTGGTCTGTTCAACATCTCTAGTAATTAGAGAAATGCAAATTAAAACTACTCTAAGATTTCATCTCACTCCAGTCAGGACGGCAGTTGTCAAGAATACAAACAACAATAAGTGTTGGCGAGGATGTGGGGGGAAAGGCACACTCATACATTGCTGGTGGGACTGCAAATTGGTGCAGCCATTCTGGAAAGCAGTATGGAGATTCCTTATAAAACTTGGAATGGAATCACCATTTGACCCAGCTATCCCACTCCTGGGTCTATACCCAAAGGACTTAAAAACAGCATACTATAGTAATGCAGCCTCATCAATGTTCATACCAGCACAATTCACAATAGCCAAACTGGAACCAACCTAGATACCCTTCAATAGATGAATGGATAAAGAAACTGTGGTGTATATATACAAAATGGAGTATTACTCAGCAATAAAAAAAGAATAAAATTACAGCATTCCAGGATGGAGTTAGATAATATCATGCTAAATGAACTAAGCCAATCCCAAAAAGCCAAAGGCAAAATATTTTCTCTGATAAGTGGATGCTAATCCATAATGGGGTAGTGAAGCATGGGAAAGATGGTGAAATAAGACCAACATCATTACCCGAGTTACATGTATGATTGCACGAATGGTGTGACCCTTCTTTGGGTAGAACCAGAGAAGTCAAAAATTGCGCTCCATTTGTGTGTGTAATGAATCAAAGAGCATTCTGCTGTGATGCATATCTGATTAGAACGAAAAAAAAAAAATTTATCCAAACAGATAGGATGCAGGAGAAGAAATTTAAAAAGAAAAAGCTAAAAGCAAAGATGCAGGTTTAGGTTAACATTTCTTCCTTGAAAGATGGCACAGTTGATGGACCCAATGTTGAGGACCCAAGTGAACCTGGTCCCTGAATTTTAGTCACCCTAAACACACCATCTGTAAGGCTGAATATTTTAAAGGAGACTAGGAAAAGAAACTAGAAGATGAACTCAGCAAGGAAAACAGAGAACAGAAAGAAACCTGCGGGAAGTCCATGATGTCCCCCTTCTCTTCTTCCCCCAGTGCAGTAGTCTGCTTCCCCAACTTCGATCTGGATAACCAGCAGATTTTGAAATCTACGGTAACTTTCCTAGAAGATGGCCTCTACTGCTCTCGTTCTCCTAGTTTTGTTGGGATTTCACAGAAAGGGGATGCTCAGCTGGCCCTCTGACCACAAGCTCTGCTTCTTGGGCTTTCGGTGGAACTTGGATGCTCCAGCCCACAACCCCACCCAGGGGTCCTCGTGGCCCACTGGGATGAAAATACAGCATCCTAGAAATGAAAGGTAACTAACTACTCCTTAAAACACAGATCTCAGGAAGCTTTGCTGAAGTTATTTCTCTTCCACACAGTCATAGCCCTACGATCGCACCATCTGGGTCAGCCTGGGTTAACCTACGAGTCTGCTCTCCTTTCTGTTTCCAGAAGAGTCCTGGGGCCAAAGAGTGAAGAAAAAAATCTAGCCAGCCAGGGGATTTAATTGCTCTTGCCTCTCCAGCCTACTCCTCCTTCTGAGATGGTGTCAGTCACTTATCCCTTGGTTTCTGGCACTCCTTCCTAAAATTGCTGTTTGGAGAGAACTCCTGAAGCTTAGGGGTATCTCAAAAAAGGACAGCCATTTTAGGCAGGTTTCCTGGTTGCATCTGGAGCCACAGAAGAAGTCACTCAACTCTCCTTAAGTGACCACCAGAGAAATCAACTCAAGGCTCAGAAGAGATTGAGTGTGCAGAGTGCGGGGAAGGCTTCTACTCCATACAGCTCTGTTCTTCCTGGTTGGTGGTGTATGATTGGGCCCTTCTACAGAGCCTTCGTGTGGTCATATTCCTTCTCATATTTAAATAGACCATGCAAGCTATGCTTTCAGTGTTGCCCTTTCTAGAAAGAGTGAAGGGGAAATTCCCTTTTCCATTCAAGCCATGCAATTTCTCTTTATTTTTTTATGAACAGAATTAAATTCCCCTTTTTTTGGAAACTGGAAACCATGACCTTTTATTAAAGATCATTTTTATGTTACATTGTGAATAAGAAATGAATGGCTACTGTCTGGTTTACTTTTCAGAAAAATATGCAAGAAGGAAGAAGGAGGAGTGAGGGAGAAGGGAGGGGGTGGGAAAGAAGAAGGAGGAGGCCGTTTACTTCATTTTTGGAATGAGTGAATAGCTCAGTGTGTGTAAGCAGTAAATAACACCTTACTGAACAGGCCATGCCCGGGGCTCTCCAGGTGGCACTCAGCATGGCCGGCCACACTCTCTTGTTTTGAAAGCACCAAGTTAATCTCTGACTTTCTCCAAGTTCATCTGACATTCTCCTTCTGCCCACTCATTGTATCCTTACTGTTTCTCAAGAAACATGAAATAGAAAATGAAAAATGAGTGACTTTTGAACTTTGTTAGTAATGGAGTGAAATGGGGCAGCCAATGGCTATAGAAACTTTTCATCAGGAACCCTGGACTTGTTCGGGTTCCAGAGCAGGCAAGAAGTTCAGCTCTCCGGGACACAAGTTTGCTTCTTCTTACTTTTTTTTTTCCTTCTTGTTTTGTAGTGCTGGGGATTGAACCCAGGGTCTTATGCATGCTAAGCAAGTGCTCTATCACTGAGGGCTCTACCAGCCCACTCTTCTTTTTAAATCAGGGATTGAACTCAAGAGGCATTTAACCACTGAGCCACATCTCCAGCCCTTTTAATTTTTTTATTTTGAGACAGGGTCCCACTAAATTGCTTAGGTCCTGGCTAAGTAGCCGAGGCTGCCTTTGAACTTGCCATCCTCCTGCCTCAGCCTCCTGAGCCACCGGGATTATAGAAGTGAACCACCATCTTCTTTTTTAAAAGCACCAAGGCAATAAAACTGCAACCTTCTTCTAAACATTGCCCTTTCCAGTTTCACCACACACACAAAAAAAGTCTTCCTTAAACTCAACGAAAATTTCTCCTGCTTGAATTTCAGCTGATTTTCTCCGGTTTGGTTGTCTGTTGCATTCTGAAAACAAAGCTCAAAAACAAACATCATCAGGCAATGGAGACTCAATAGTAAACCATCTGGCAGGTCTAAAAGATCTCAGCTCTCCTTTCCTCTATTCCCTGTCCATTTTAGCATCCTCTTTGTTATTACTTGTTACTTTTCTCTAGAACCTCTCCATTTTCTACATATAGTTTGAAACTGGATGTAATATTTCATTAAAGATCTGGGCTCACACAGAAAGAACTGAACCCATAAAGATAATCCCTGGCCCTGCTAGGTCATATTTCCATTCATATTTCACCATGTTCTGTTGGCATTTTCGCCTTCACAGCAGACTCACGTTCGGCTTATTGCCCTGGCCTTCATCTGCTGTTGCTCGGCCCCACAGACCTTGGGATCTGTCCACCTGTGCTCATCTCTCCGGGTCTAGTCATCTTTGCATCAATACTGAGCCCAGTTCCAGGCACACAGTAGGCACTCAACAGATTGGGGTGGAGGAGGAATGGATTGATGTACTAAATGAGTAGTAGTGCAGACATTAGGAGCTCAGAGAAGGGAAAGAGCACACAGGAAGGAGAGACTAGGAAAATTTCTTGAGGGTAGAGCATTTGGTCTGGTCCTTTAAGGAAGGAAGGTGTTTGGATGGGCAGAGAGCCAAGGGGAAAGCCTGTCTAGAAAGTGGAAGGACAGTGTGTGGAGATTTACAGGCAGAGAGAGGGCAGATCCAAGTGGAGGAGGGGGAGTGAGCAGCGAGCCTTGTGAAGAGAGCCCTGATTTAAACAGGGCAGGCTCTGAATGTTCACTTCTTTTTTCACTTTAAGCATTTCGGTGATTTCCGTCTCAAAGAACCAGAAAGAGTGTGACAGTGTTTAAGAGGAAAAAGAGGCGACCAGTCTCACTGTCCACCAACTCCAGCTCACTGTGGCACTACTTGGAAGCACTGTGGACTTAAAGCCCAGGTCTGGCCGCCATGAGCTGGGTGAGGACTTTGTAGACATGGTTCTGAAAAGCTGAAGGTCACTGTGGTCATATTACACGGCAGAAATCAGGGTGCTGGTTGCCAGACGCGTCTTGAAACAGTACCCAGAGAACTGCTTGTGACTCTTCATACCCCCAAATGAACTCCTAGACCCCCTGGGAAGATCATGTTGAAAATGAAAAACAAAACTTCCCTGAAAATTTTTGTCACTGTAATAATGAGTTTTGTTTCCTTGGCAGCGGGGAACCCACAGTGGGAAAGGGGTTTTCCCCGGCATCTAGTGGGACCCAGGATCTTAGACCCTGGGTAGTCAATATGCAAATAGTTGAAATTCACAGGAATTCCAAAGCCTCCCTGCCCTGGGAACTCTAGAAGGAAGAGTAAGAGGTCTGAGCTCAGCCTGGCATTATCAGTTGGAGGCAGAGAAACAACTCTAAGGCCAAGAGAGGAAAGAGTGAATATCATTTCTAGAGAATTCATGTCATTCAAGGGACAGAGCCAGGATGAGGCCTGCCCTTTCTAAATGGCAGGGCTGCATCTCCCTTCTAATTGTCCTTTCCTGGAGGGCTCTCTATCACACACCCAGTCTGTAACTGTCTTAATTTCTTTTTTTTTTTTTTTTGGTATTAGGGATTGAACCCAGGAGTTATTAACCACTGAGCCACATCCCCAGCCCATTTTTATTTTTTATTTTAAGACAGAGCCTCACTAAGTTGCTGAAGCTGGCTTTGAACTTGGGATCCTCCTGCCCCAGCCTCTGGAACCGCTGGGATTACAGGAGTGTGCCACCACATGCTGCATAATTTCATTTTTGATATTTTTCATTGTATAAATATTTGTAC